>NW_012143745.1:707626-737660 GCF_000956105.1 Propithecus coquereli | reverse complement strand
TTTTTTTTAATTTCATTTCACATGAGCATAGAAGAGATGGAGAGGAAAATTATGTTGCCAGAAAATGCCAGGGTAGATTTACTAAAGATATTATCATATACTATATTTAAAACCAAAGTCTAATTGCTGTAATTTATCATACTTCTGGTTATTAAAACCATGCTAATTTAAAGATTTTAATCATTTGTCACTTTTGCACATAGTGACTTTTTATAGAAGATACTATGAAAATTTCTGATTTTGTTAGCCTTTGTATGATTTTTTTTAGGAGCTCCTAAGCAGAATTAACATACTTTGAATATATAATCGTGTTTATATCAGTAGTAAAAATTCCTTGTGTTTTTCTTTTAGTTTGTTCAGTGAAATATCTGGAACTGCTGTGTAATTGCTGAGCCTAACGTTTGAGAGCACAGGCTACCCAATCCCTTTTAATTCCCCGCACACACATCAAACATCTTAAAGAGCAGGGTGGGCCCCACCCTTCCTTTTGGTTTGGAGAGAGGATTCTTTTAATGATCAGAGAAATTTGAAAGGAAAAACTCTACTGACTTTGGCATGAATTTGTTCCTTGGTCTTCAAAAATCAGAGACTCCTAAGACAGTCATTGAGGCAACATTGCTCTTTTAAAAACAAACATTAGGCCGGGCGTGGTGGTTCACACCTGTAATCCTAGCACTCTGTGAGGCCTAGAGGGGAGGATTGCTTGAGCTCAGGAGTTCAAGACCAGCCTGAGCAAGAGTGAGACCCTATCTCTACCAAAAATAGAAAAATTAGCCAGATGTCATGGCTCATGCCTGTAGTCCCAGCTACCCAAGAGGCTGAGGCAGGAGGATCGCTTGAGCCCAGGAGTTTGAGGTTGCCGTGAGTGATGATGATGCTACTGCACTCTACCCAGGGCAACAGAGCAAGACTGTGTCTCAAAAAGAAAAAAACCAAACATTAAATAATACTCTTTCTGGCTGGTAGAAGAAAGGTAAAGAGGTAAAAAAGTAATCATACAGTGCAGAAGAAAAAACCATCCCAGGGGTCAAGATGGCTGCTATGGGGGGAAAGGGCAGAGGAGAGAAAGCAAGTGTAGGGAGCGTACTTGCCAGGGGAAAAATCCTTCCTCTGCTGTGGGTGTGGGAGGCCCTGGGGACACATAGCCCATTTCAACAGAATTTACGGACGCACATCTCAATCCCAGTCCATTCCTGTTTCACCCCCTCCCTGTTCTTCTCTCTAAACCTGCTCCTGTGCAAGTGGCTTCCAAGTGCTTTCCCTCCCCTACCCCATACCCAGTCCAGTGCCCTCTGCCTGATGAATAACTGGTTGTTCATTCTGCAGGTGCAAAATTCCCCATTAAGTGGACGGCCCCTGAAGCAGCCCTGTATGGGAGGTTCACAATCAAGTCTGATGTGTGGTCTTTTGGAATTTTACTCACAGAGCTGGTCACCAAAGGAAGAGTGCCATACCCAGGTAAGAGAGGACCTTGCAGAAACGGGCCTCTGATTCGAGGCTTTTGGACACCATTTGGGGAAACCTCACCCAGTTTGCTTTCCATTAAGCATGAGTTTGAAGAATATGGGCAGGTATTTAGCCAGAGAAAAGCAAAACTGGGATCCACCATGGTATGTAGACAAGCAGCCACTGTGAACTGTGCACTGGGTTTAATGTAATTAACAGCTGGTCTGAATGCTTCAGTCCCCCACCCCTACGTCCCATCCCCTGCTCATGGAATCTCTCTTCTCTCAGTAGGAGTATGAGTCTGTGGTTCCCAGAGCAGAAATGTCACTGGCAGAGCCTCTGCCCAAATGGAGTTTGCAGACATGTCTGGGAAAGAGAAGGAGAAAAGCCCCCACTGCTTTTTGATTACACTGTAGCACTGACCCATGGAGTTAGCCTGGCAGGAAGATGCCAGGACCTGCTCTCTCTGCAGGCCCCAGCTCCAGATGGCCAAAGAGAGCAGACACACATGCAAAATGCAATTTAGAGACCATTCTTGCCTGTTGCCGAACAGTCCAAATATGCTATATCAAAGCATGTATAATGTAAAGAAATTGGAAATTCTCCTGAAATTTTTCTGGAGTATCAAATTCATGCTTTCCAAAGAAACCACAGGTTTAGGTTATCCATGCTTAAATTCATTAATTGAGACAGATGGTGACGTAAAGGACACTCATCCCATTTCACCTCCACGCTTTAGTGGTTATAGCACAGGGACGATCTGCTTTTTGAAATGTTAAGGACATATTTTTCAGTCACTGCTGAGTGGAGAGAGAACATAGCTCCTTCTCATGCCCTGCCTAAGAAAAGAGCTTAGGAAAGGAAAAAAAAACAGTGATAGGAACGATAGTGGAGATTAATGAGGAATTTAGGTCTCTTGCAAATCCTAGGTTTGTAATCGTATCTTTGCAGTCAGAGGAGCCAGCGAGGGCAGATTAATTTGTAATCCCTTTGTTCGTTTTTCATGATTGTTTCTGGTCATCTTCCGAGAACACAGAGAAGTGCACATAAAGAGGGTCTCTTTCTGGATTGGTATAGCCTCGAGACTCCTAGGAGAGCAGGGGTGACATGGAGGCAAAGTTGACAAATTCACGGTCTCAGAAGTGCCAGCACGGGCATGTTGGGATGCGGGTGTAAGGCAGCTTTATTGATGCCGCGGTGACTGCTGCTCCCGGCACACACAAGCAGCAGACACTCGGGAATAGTCAGCGGGCGCAGAAGGAAGGGCCGCCCTGGAGGGCTGGAGCGCAGCATGGGAGTTTCTGAATTGCTCCTCGAGGGGGAAATGTGCAGGTCTCGGGATTTTGAACATGGGAAGGCACCTCTTTTTTTCTCATCTGGATTTCGAACTAATTTCTTCCTGATCCCCCCGGTTTATAGTCACCCCATGTGCTGAACACAATTGGGGGGAAAAGGTTAATGTTGTTTTGCGTTTCTGAGAAGCCTTTCCTTCCAGAATACAAAGAGGCTTTTTGTTTCTCCAGATCCCACACAGAAGCCGAGACAAAGGGGCGGAGGTGAGGGCCTCAGAGAAGAAAGGCAGGTGTGCATTTCTGCAGGAGAGTCTTTCGTCAGGTTTGGTTTTAGCAGAAAGAAAACGGCCTCATTTTACAACTTAGACTAGGGTTCATTCATTTAGTGTAGCTTTAGTCAAGTATAAACTGTGCCAGGCATTTTTAAGACACCCATACTCTCAGCAAACGTTGATTAGTTCCGGCCTCAGGCTAGGCACTGTTCTAGGTGCTAGAGAGACACTAGTGAGCAAATAAATGAATTTAGTCCCTGTATTTGTGGAGCTTATAGTCAGATAAAATATGCATCAAATCCAGGAAGAAATTGGCTGTATTTGTTATTTATTATTGGAGACAGTCATCCTCAAGGGATGGATTACTTGACTTTACCCACTGTGGGCCCCAAATCTTAATTCTGATAATAGGGTCGGGGGCACCTGATTCAGGTGTCTACATACAATGTCTACATACAATGTCCAAAGAGGGGCCTTTCACGCAGCATCCCGTGAGGTGGCACAGGACTTTGAAGTGAGGACTAAGTCCAGCTTATCATGCATAGTTATATCTACAAGCAACTGCTGATACGCAGTGGGCTTGGATAACGGCCTCTGATTCTGGGGTGGGGGAGTGCTGTGTAGAGAAGGCAAGTCAGCCAGGCCTTGGAAGGTGAGTGGGGTTTCCTCAAGTCGAGGAAGCGGGAAGAGCATCCCAAAATCTGGCACATGGAAGGACAGGGCCTGTTCAAGGAGCCACAGGATGAGTGTGAGGAAAAGAGGCCACGTGAGGTGAAGTTCCTGGAGATGTGGCTGGAAAGGTAGTCGAGAGCGAGAGCCGGTCAAGTGGGGCCTCGTGTGCTGCCCGGCTGGTAAGCAGCGGGGACCAGGGAGCCATGTCAGCAGGGCTGACGTGAGCTGCCCCTCACTCATGAAAGATTGTTCCCAGGCCTGCTCCTAGCCACCGGTGCTTGTTGGCTTTTGTTTTTTAACATAGCTGTAATCATATTTAATTGGACTTGTGAATCTGACAGAAAACTCTTTTTGAGGGAGAAGCTTTTACAGAGGGATTCCAATTATAGGATTATTACCCTAATGAAGGAGAACAATTCCTAGGGAGCAAACAGTTCCATTAAGCTTCATCCAGACATCACTGTGAAAGGCAGGAAGGGCCCCCATCTCTACACTCGTGCTGTCTGGGGGTGCAGACCAGGCAGTCCACATGGCTGAGGGGTCGCTTCTCCTCAGCTTTCCCCGTTGAGTCTTTGTGCCTGTGGGTAGAACCCCAGAACAGATTCCCAGGCCCTGTCCGTCTTGACTTTCATTCTGCATTTTGAAGGAGTAGTTTCTAGTTGACTAGAGTACGTTTGCAAGTCATTCTTCTTTTGCGAACAGTACGTGGTGGTACATTTTTCTGAGTTCTTCCATGCCTAAGAATGGCCTTCTGTCGCCTCGACACGGAGGAAAGCTACTCGGGCTGGTAGGCGAGGATGGAAGTGGGTGAGGAGGAGGTGACTTATAAATGGATTTTATAAAAGCTTTGTAGGCATTTTTGCCCAGCATGTAAGAAGATCCAGAAGTGAGCATCAGAGAAGGAACTTAGAATGGATTGTGTGAGGTATGACGAAATAAAGGGCAAAAGGGATGAGGAGGCGATAAAACATTGGCAAGGTTTGTGAAAGGAATGGATAAAAAGGAAGGGACGAGTACAGTCTCAAGCTGCCTGAGAACCTTGAAGCCAGAGAAAAAATACTGAAATGTGATGCTGAGATTAGCAGGACGGTAGTGAAGAGGAGTCACGTCACCTTACCAGACGAGGAAGGTTGCTTTCAAGACGTGTATCAAACGTGCACACAGCTCCAAAGAATAGCTTCATGGTATCAGTTCCCTGCTAGCAGCCTGACCTGAATTCATTCTCAGCATTGCAGCCTAGCTTGCTTTTCTGCGAGCCTGGGTTCAGAACCATTCTTTGCATCAAGATTGGAACTGATTTTATACCAATGTATAATGAGAAATAGAAACACATAAGTAAAAGCAGTTTTCTGGGGTTGATGCATAAAATCAGAGTGATGCATTTTAACCTGCCATTTCACTTTGAAAACCCCTCTCAAATCCTTCTTTTCCTCTCTGCTCCAAGTCTCTCCTCACCCACCTACCATTCTGTCATTGTCACCAGCAGAGTTAGTATCCTAGAAAACACAGACCTAGTTATCTTACTCTCCTAGTGAAACAAACACACCCATGGCTTCCTTTTGCCTTCCAGATAAATTCCAGAAGGCTTAGTTTTGCATAGTCCTTTGTGACTCTTTTCCTGCAATCATTCCATAAATATTTATTGAGTGCCTACTGTATGCCAGACACCAACAGTATAGCAGTGAAGCAACAGACAAATGCTCCTGCCCTCATAGACTTGCATTCTACTTCAAGGAGACAAACAATAAACAAAGATAAATAAGCAAAATATGTCAAACGTTGGCTGGTGATAACAGCTCGGGAGAAAAAGAAAACAGGGAAGGGGAGAGAGGGTATCGGGAGAGGGTGGCAGGGGAGGACCTCACTGGGAAGGTGCCATCTGAGGAAAGACCTGAAGGAAGGGAGACTTGAGCCAGGTGAGTATCTGGGGATGGAGCCCACTATCAGGGCAAGGGAGAGTGCAGAGCCCAGAGACCCTGCAGAACTGCATGAGGGCCCGTGTGGCTGGAGCTGAGGGAGCAGGAGGTCTCCAGGGGCAGATCAGATAGGCCTTCCTAAGTCATTGTTGGGTCTTTTGCCTTTATTCTTAGTGAGATGGGAAGTGAGGGGATTTGAGCAGGAGAGTGACATGATCTGACTTAGCATCTCTCTGTTGCCATTCTCCATCTTTCACACTTTACCCCAGACACACCAAGAGATCTCTTTTGAACATGCAGGTCTTGAACATGCAGGCCCAACCAAATGTCACCTCTTTTGTGAAGCCTTCCCCATGTCCAGACCAAATATGTTCCCCCTTCTGCTCGCTTCCATGACCCCTGGTACATCTCTGTTGAAGCACCTGTTTGTGTCTGTATTTCCCAGTAGTTCTATACTCTTTGAGGGGAAGGGAGCTCCTGTGATGTATTCTCGATTCCCAGCACCATGTCAGCCCCATGGTAGACTCAATAAGTATAAGCAAATGAATGAATGAGACAGAAAAGAAAGAACCTATGAGGTTTTTGAAACAAGGTTTTCAAATTTGGCCCATAGCTTGCAAAGCCTTTTAAATCTATTCCATCATCTTCACACGTAGACATAACATGTATTTTCCCAGCCACCAGATAGCCCTTGTCTTCAAAGTTGTTCTGGAAGATTGACTCTGTGGTCAGTTCAAACACGATGTTCCAACACTGTTCTAAGCAGAATGTCCTGGCCATTCTGTTCCCTGGCTCTTAACTGAACACCTGTTTTCTGTATTTGGCAAGATCTGGCAGAGCAGGAACATTTTCTTAAGCAAATTGCATTTATTCATGCATTTGAAGCACTTTCAAATCATTCAGCAAGTGACAGCCGCTTGACTTTCTTGAATGCATCTAGTCACTGGATAATGACTTTAAGAAATCAGGGAAATTAGTGAAACTAGTAGCTCCTTCCTTAAAGAATTACAAGTCCTGCCCTGTTCCATAGACATATATTTCCCTGTGTTCAACAGGAGCAGATTCTCTGCCGGTTAGGGAGGGCTTAAGACTCTCCAACCAGAAGGAGAACAGGAAGCAGGATGAAACCTCTAATCTTGGCCCAGGCTGCTGTGTCCCTCCCTGGCCCTCCCATGGTCCCCGGGACTTTTCCTTCAGTTCATGGTGCTCCCTCAGAGAGGGAATCCTGCCTGGGATGCCCAGAGGTTCACGCTGTCACCTCCCCTACAAGGCTTCAAGCTTCCCTTGGCCAGTGTGGCTGGTGAGAGGAGGAGGGAGGAAGGGGGCAGCCAGGGAGGGGCCCTTCACACCCAGCCCTGCGTTGCCGCTCCTCATCCTCAGTGGTACAGTCCCCCAGCCTCCCTAATGGCACCTTCCTCTCTTTACTTGTTTCTTTCTGAGACAAAGGAGTTCTTTATGATACTATATTATCAACTTTAAATAACCTTTGTGTATTATGAGACCTGCATAGCTGTCATTTCTGTATTTATTAATGCAGTGGGCTTAATAAAAACAGCTGCCCTGAGGTTATCTGGTAAGATGGGGAAAGAGAAGCAAAACTATTGTGCCTTCTCAAGATCAGTCCTTTATTTTCATCTATACTCTTTGATCAGCATCTCTCTGCCCAAAATTTTTACTTTGATCCTATACCAAGACCTAACATGAAGCCACATGGTTGTTGCCCAGTAAGGCAGCTTAAGCACATGATAATCTCATAATATGAGCACACGCGATGGTGCAGGCTCGTGCTGAGCAAGCACCATTAACACCCCTCCTTCTTCCGGCTCTAGTGCAGCACTGCTCAACAGAGGAGTAAACACAAGGGCCTTTTTACAGGGCTTATGCAGAGAAGCGAGGGAGCCTCAGACAGAAGGCCTCATGCACAGTATTGTATAGTTTTCTTCGAATGGAAAGCACAGTTTGCAAGCATACTTTGGATGTGTGATAACCTGAACATCATTCCCATTATTAAAGCACTTAATTCACATGGCACAAAAATCCAGGTTCTTGCAACCCATAGTCAAATCCAGATGCAAATATGAGCAGATAACAGTTAAAATCCCTGATTGCGCAGATATGGCCCCCTGAGATTCATATTGGGAAGCTGTACAAATCAAAAGCCATAAAACACCAACACTTTTTTTTCACAGAAGACAGTTTTTCTTTCTTTCTTTTTCTTTTTGAGACAGGGTCTCACTCTGTCACCCCTGCATGGCCCCAGCCTAGCTCACTACAACCTCAAACTCCTGGGCTCAAGCAATCCTCCTACCTCAGCCTCCCGAGTAGCTGGGACTACAGGCGTGTGCCACCACACTCAGCTAATTTTTCTATTTTTGGTAGAGACAGGGTCTCGCTCTTGCTCAGGCTGCTCTCAAAGTCCCGAGTTCAAGCAGTCCTCCCGCCTCGGTCTCCCAGAGTGCTAGGATTACAGGCGTGAGTCACTGCACCCAGCCAGAAGTTGTTCTTTCAAACAGCTGAAAGCACAGTGAATGTTGAGGTATTTTGTTGACAGATGGAGAGACTGAGGCCAGGGGAAGTCAAGTCACCTGCTGAAAGATGGATGCAAAGTCACAAGTCAAGAAGTGACAACTAATCCAGTGCTCTGCCAATGAAAGTGATTTTTATTCCTTCTCTAAAGAATCTAAAAAAAAGAGGGAAGTCTCTACTGAGTTCTAGAAGAGGAATAGGAAAGTTTAAAAGAAAAAGAGAGGAGGAAAAGAAAACGCATACATACATGAGAGTAGACATTGTTGGCAACCATATAGAGTAAGGGTTTGAAAGTGAGAGTTGGAAACTTGACCTCTGAGTGTGCTGGAAGAAGTTAACAAAATGATTTAGAAAGGATAATACAGTCATAATGGCAGGAATTGAGTATAGTCCTCTTGGCTGGAGAATCTTAGCTGCAGTGTTTTGGGCAGACCGACTGGAAATGATGCTACATCAGGGGCCATGTTTGAAAGCCTAAAATCCAAGGTGACAGGAGGCTGTCATGGCAGCTCTGGAGAAAAGGAATTCGAAGGCAGACCCCCTCACAGTGAACTAGTAAGGTGGTTTGTGGCCTGAGGACCGTTGAGTGGGGCCCTGTGGGAGCGACCCACCATGGGGGGCGCATTTTCCTGAGTGACTCTCGTGAGAGAGCAGGAAGGGCAGGTTGCTCCCCTGCAACTGGGAGCAGAGGAGAAAGGGTCGGAAGGAAACCGGCAGTGGTCTCTGTGCTTGCTGGCTGCCCAGCCCTGAGGCTCCTCTCTGACACAGCGGCTGGAAACCAGGGGCACGCCCGCCCCGCCCCCATTGAAAATGCTCTCTGTTGCAGCTCCCACTAGGAAACCTGGAAGCCGAAACTGTTTATCACACTGTTGCTCTAATACATGCCCAGACACTGTGTTTTAAAGTTTCTGTCTCTTTTTTTTCTCCCCTGGCCTTTTCCCCACAAAAAAGGGAGAAAAAAGAAAAACTTTCCCAGGCATTCTCATCCGCTGTCTCAGTTGGAAGTACAATAAAAAGAATCTTCTCTCTGCTATGCCCATGTCCCTCAAGACTCTCCTGAACACTCCGGTCCCCAAGACCCTATATATTTCCTTCCCGTTCACTGTCCTTCACCTCCCAGGTGAAAAAAAATATGGAACCATCTAAAAAGAAAAAATGAAATAGGCCTGTCTTTTTGATCGTGTGTAGAGTAAAAGCCATTTTTTGAAAAACAAAATTCTTGGAAAAAACATGATTTTCAAAGTTTTTATGGCCGAGAATTCTATTTTTTAAATACAGGTTGAGTATTCCTAATCCAAAATCTGAAATGCACCAAAATTTGAAACTTTTTGAGAGCCAGCATCATGCTCAAAGAAAATGCTCATTGGAGCATTTTGGATTTTCGGATTAGGGATGCTCAACTGGTAAGTATAATGCATGTATTCCAAAATCTGAAAAAATCTGAAATCCAAAACACTTCTGGTCCCAAGCATTCCAGCTAAGGGATACTCAACCTGTGTTAACACAGTCCACTTAATTTATCTGTTGTTCATAAACTAAAAACTAGCCTAAGCCTTGCTGAATGGGCCCATCTTGATTGTGCAGTTATTGTTGCAGAGGTACTTTGTGAAGGTGCCAGGTCCAAGGGTCAGCCAATCCAAAAGTGGGTTCTGGCTTATGGATGGTTGGAAAAGGAAAAGAGCTAGTCCCATTCTGCTTGTCATTGTCAGCCAAGTGCATTGTTGAATAGCCCACTTTTCTGGCAAAGCTGTCATTGGTATGTTTCTACTTGGCCCAGTGCGTGGAATTGTTTTCATCTGCTCCCCATGCTTTGAGGAATCTGGGGAGAAGGCGGCCTGAGAAGAGAAGGAGTGGGGAAGGGAGTGGGGGGTACAGGCCGAAAAGGCGGTAGAGAGTGAGAAGGAGCCTGCCAGTGTCCTGCACAGGCCAACTTACACTCTGTCCCCTGGCCCCAAATGCCCAGGAAGCAGGCTACCTCCGGAGAGCTGCATGTTGAGCTCATGTTGCCAAATCTGCTGTGTCCGAGGCTTGGGCCAAGCACTGGAAAAATAGCCTTGACCCAAGTGGCCAATTAAACTTTCCATTGGCAGAGATTGAATTAAGACTTTAAAAAAAAAAAAAAGAAGAAGTAAAATCTTTCCATTTGAGTAGTTTGCTTTTTAATGAAATGAAACATGTACTGACATAGCTCTGCAGAGCAAGAGGAGAGTGATTAATTAAACTCTGTGGTGCCATTTTGGATGGAGAGTCTCCGTGACAGAATAAAGCATTAGCAGGCATTTTGGGGGGTGGTAGCCACCTCCAGAAGGGCCTGTCCGACCTCTGAAGTTCAGATCTTCTGCCTGTCTTCCCTCCAGTTCCTGCAGGCTCCTGGCAGGGACAAAGACAAGGGAGATTTGTGCAGATTCAGGCAGAAATTTCTGTGATTTCTGAAATATTATGAAACCAAGGACTGTACTAAAATATGCGGCAAAGAGAACATTTTGGAGAATGCCAATCCTGATGTGCGATAACATTCTCTTCCTTCCTAAACCTTTCTGGGCAATATGTATGAAGAAATAAAAACAGTAAATAGCCTCACATCAGGTCAGGTTTTGTGGCCAAATGAGGTCAGTTCACATCAGTTCTGCTGCCAAGTGAGTTACAAAAACATTTTGGTTTTCAGAGCTTGTTGGAAGTTGGAATTGTGGATAAGGAAGAGCTGGCCTGTGTCCCTTACCCTGTTTGTCCTAGGCTCTGGATTCCTCCCCTTGCTTCCAGCTCCACGCCCCCAACCAACCCACCCCGCACCGGGTTTTCAGAAGTTGGAGGAGGATTTAAGCTAATTAGCCACAGAGCTGCCACCTCTCCCTCCCACAGCCTGCACGGCGCGGAGGCAGAGACCCAGACTCTCTCACCAAACCTCTCTCCCTAAAATTAGGGGTCACCCTGACCTGTGAGGTGATTTTGCAATACTTGTGTTGAAGGCCAACTTCAGTACAGCGTAAATAACATGTGGACATTATCACCTCAAGAAATTATAACAGCAGAGAGTGGGAAAGCATCCTAAAAAGGTGTGGATGGGCATGTGACCCACAGGGCAATGGCTGACAGCCAGGGACAGCCAGGATACACCCAGCTCCAAAAGAAACAACATGACAAAGAGGATCGGCAGCAGACCCAAAGTCTGAGTGCCCCTGTGCAAGGGGACCGGGTTGTGCTCTGGGCCCGGTGCCTCTGACCAGGCTGACAGGTTTCTAGCTAGCAGGTCGCCACCTCCTCCAGAATTTAAGGGAGCTGTGTGCATATGCCGTGATCTCCTGCTAATCATAGCCCTGAGAGAGAGGAGAAATCTAGGTTCCTGTATGGCTTGAAATCAGGTTCTTGCTTTTGTAAATTAACCAGGTCAGAAAGTGGGTGGGATTCCAGACTACAGGCTTGGGGGCCAGGAAGCAGCCAAAAAGTATACCAGGGCTTGGTGCGGAGATGGCGACGGTGATACGATGAAGAAGGGAAGGAAAACTGGAGAGTAGTGGCTGGGAAAGAGGTCAGACCGTTTGCCTCACCCTAGGTGTGGTGTTTCCTGTGCTGTCACGAAGGCCGCGCACAGGGGCTGCGTTCTCTGCAGTCAGCAGTCTCCCGCCACGTCCTCTGTTGGTGCCACGCAGCCCGGCGTTTCAGCACTCGGGCAGGAGAGTCTCAAATGATGGATGGCCTGGCTGAGGTGGTCAGTAAGCACAGGCCCTGGAGCTGCCCTGTGTCTCCATCAAAGTCACCAAACTCCGGGGCACTTTGGGGTCACCAGGCCCGATGGTGCCAAGCCGTCAAGCTGGCATGACAGCAGATCTCGAACAGTGGGGCTTCAAGAGTTTGCCCAGACACAAGGAGAACTCATTTATGAAGTTCATAAATGGAGGTTATAAACTCTATAAACAAGGGGCAGTGTGCTTTCATTCTATGAAGCTGATTTTGTCTGCTTTATTCATGTATTTTTGTCAGCTTAATTGAAATGTAATTTATATACAATAAAATTCAACAATTTTAAGAATGCAATTCAATGAGCTTTGCTATACATCAACAGTCACACTACCACGTACGTGACACAGAACAGCGGTTGGCAGACTACAGCCCATGGGCCAAATCTGACTCCCAACCTGGTGTGACACAGAACAGGGGTTGGCAGACTACAGCCCATGGGCCAAATCTGACTCCCAACCTGGTGTGACACAGAACAGGGGGTTGGCAGACTACAGCCCATGGGCCAAATCTGACTCCCAGCCTGGTTTTGTTTTGTTGTTTTTAAATAAAGGGTTGTAAAATGAAGAAGAAGACATAAATCTTATGTGACCTATGAAGCCAAAAATATTTACTATCTGGCCTTGACTGGAAGAGTTTGCTGACCCCTGACACAGACATTCCCTCTGGGCCCTGTGCAGGCATTCCTCCCCTCCCCCTAGCAACCAGTGATCTGCCTTCTCTACATGTAGTTTGCCTTTTCTAGAATTTTGTCTAAATGAAATCCTACAGTGTGTTGCCTTCTGTGTCTGGCTCCCTTCATTTATCACGCCTTTGAGATTCACTCTCCAGGTTTCTGCGTGTATCGGTGCCACGTTCCTCTTTTATTTCTGAGTGGTATGGCAAGGTTCATCTCCTGGGTGAGGTGGGGGCCCAGCACATGTTAGCCACGTACAGACTCAACAGAGAAGAAAAGGAAGTCGCAGGGGCACAGTCAGGCCTGCAGCCCAGAGCCACCCACGCTCACTGTGCTTGTCTTTGCAGGCATGAACAACCGGGAGGTGCTGGAGCAGGTGGAGCGCGGCTACAGGATGCCCTGTCCGCAGGACTGCCCCATCTCTCTGCATGAGCTCATGATCCACTGCTGGAAAAAGGACCCCGAAGAACGCCCCACTTTTGAGTACTTGCAGGGCTTCCTGGAAGACTACTTTACCGCCACAGAGCCCCAGTACCAGCCTGGCGAAAACCTGTAAGGCCCGGGTCTGCGGAGAGAGGCCTTGTCCCAGAGGCTGCCCCACCCCTCCCCATTAGCTTTCAATTCCGTAGCCAGCTGCCCCTGAGCAGCAAGAACCGTCCAGGATCAGATTGCATGTGACTCTGAAGCTGACGAACTTCCATGGCCCTCATTAATGACACTTGTCCCCAAATCCGAACCTCCTCTGTGAAGCATTCGAGACAGAACCTTGTTATTTCTCAGACTTTGGAAAATGCATTGTATCGATGTTATGTAAAAGGCCAGACCTCTGTTCAGTGTAAATAGTTACTCCAGTGCCAACAATCCTAGTGCTTTCCTTTTTTTAAAATGCAAATCCTATGTGATTTTAACTCTGTCTTCACCTGATTCAACTAAAAAAAAAGTATTATTTTCCAAAAGTGGCCTCTTTGTCTAAAACAATAAAATTTTTTTTCATGTTTTAACAAAAACCAATCAGGACAGGTGTTTGTTTTTTTCTTTTTTATAACTATGAATATATTTAATATATATGTCCCTGTACATATACAATGTGGGTGCTAACGTGGAGACTATGGCCAGCCTAGACCACAAAGCTGCAGGACCCAGAGTGAGGATTTTACTGCAAAATCAGCATCAAAGCACTGGTGTTATTCTGAAAACCAGTGGCCTCTTTTTTGGCTTTTGCAAAGCATGATTTTTTTTTTTCATTTGGATTGTACTTTTTTGGTTCATGACTGTACCTGTAGATGGTTATTAACGCTGACTCTTTTCAGGAACTCCCCGCAAGCTGAATTCAAAAGTTTTGTTACCAGTATTTGCTTCGACTTAACTGCGGTTTGTTCTTGAAACTTAAAAGCGAGCATATTTAAGCAAGCAAATGGCCAATACTACCAAGGGAACTGGAAGATGGATACCACACAAACTTCTTGTATAAAAATATGAATGCTGAAATGTTTCAGACGTTTTTTATTTAATAAACCTTGTAACCACATTTAAATGGTCTAAAACCCATAGCATTGTAGTCATGGCAACCTGCTAAACTTTCTCATACAACTAAAATTTATGGGGAAGGTGAGGGTGGAGGGTCGTACATTTCTCATTGTAAAGTAAGTGTTTTGAATGTCCTGTACTGCTAATGAATGACTTTCTATATGTCCAAGAGTTCTCCAGTGGAATAACTATGCACTACTTTACATTTCATGGGGATGCACAAAAAAAAGTATTACATTTTTAGTTGCTGTTTGTACCAACCTTGAATTACGTATGTTTAACAACAACAAATCAAAAATCCTATTTCTATTGAGTTTTTAATACCGAGTAGCCCCTCTGAAGTCTTAATTCCTTTTTTGTTATGATTTATTTGTGAGTTTACATTTTTAAATTGTTTAACTTTCTAAATTTAGTAATTAAAAAGAGAGCATTTTACATTTGAATTTTTTTTTTGTTTATTTGTTTAAATCATGGAAGGTACCCTGGTAGTTCTGTGACATACCTGTCCTTCACCAGATGGTAAGGAGTCACCTAGCAAATTTAGCCATTGTGCAATGACTTCCAAATGACAGAGACATTCAGAACATCTGGAGAGTCCCCTCCACCCCCAGAAAGGCTGGGCTATTGTCTGTATAATTTAAAGATTCTTGAAGCAAGGTTAGGCATACCTTAACGTTTTAATTTAGCAGACATTTTCTCTAACTGGAATTGACTGTATCCCACTTATAGGCGAAAGAGACAAATACAAGAATCTTTCTTGTCCTGGAGTCAATATATGCATTTCCGAGTGTCCCTCTACTTCTATAATGAAGTTGATATACAAGGAGACAACCTGGTGTGGTAGAAAGGGCAGTGAGTGGACCCAGGCCAACTGTCCAGGCCTGGCTCTGTGACCATTCAGCTGCGGAACCACCTGGCATCTCTCGTGTTCAGGGCCTGTCTGCAACGGAGGGGCTTGGATGAGATGCACTCTTGGGTCCCTACAGCTCCAAGATCTGATTCTAAAATCCCTGATGTCATGTGGAGTCATACAAGGAGGACAGTTTTTTTGTTGAAATAACCTTAACATGTAGAAAGGGTTTCCAACATTTTTTTTAAATGATACGAAGAGGGATTTTCTGATTAACTAAAACTTTATGGTATTGTTTTTGGCATTAATACAATTGCTAAACTGATAAAAATTTTAAAGCTCTCATAACATACAATTATTAATACAGTATTAGGCAAATTGGTTAACATGTTCTAGATATTTTTAAAGACAACTTTGTTTTTAATCCTCACACCCCATTAGGTTGGATAACTTGCAAATATTCTCTGGAGAATTTTTGTTTATGTTTTTTGACTCACTCCAAAAAAAAAAAAAATCTGAAAAAAATAACTTGTTTTAAACAGAGATTCTTTAAGAAAAACAATCTCTTCAAAAGAAAGCATAGCCTTTAATTCATCAATTGAATTCATTGTGGATTCTCTTATATGAAACAAAACTATGAACTTGGGTCAACTCAAGGACGCTCTTACAAAAAACAGCACGCTGGAACTGTTCTGAAATGCTTAGAGAAAGTTGCAGAATAAAATTAAGAGAGTATCTACAAATAAAAATTAATCAGAAACTTTCAGTTTTCTTATTCCGAGAGGCGAATGTGCTTTCGGGAGCCATTCCTGAGGTAGACCAGTCCAGGCAAATGGAGCGTCACCTCCAGGGAGTCCCAACACGTCCTGAGAATCCTCTCTCCTCACAAGTTGTAGAAGTTTGGGGTAAGGAAATAATTTGCTGACCAGAAAGTTCCCTTGTTAAGAAAGAAAAGTATCACCGTAGTGTCCAGTGATGGCGAGATAGTTTTTGTCTTTAGTAAGCTGGTAGTGAATAAGCACTCGCTCCATTCCCTTAGGAGAGCTGGCATCTCACATTGTTCTGCTGGGCAGGGAGCCTTCCTATAAACTTTTTACTTTTTAAAAATCAAATAATAGATCTACTGGAGAAGATAATTTACAAAGTTCAGACATTGTAGACTGTGACAAAAGGATTTCTGTTCACCCCGTTCTCTCTGCAGCTCACGCTGTCCTCTGATGCTGCTTGGTTCACGGTGCACTGTTGGGCTGGGAGGGCCAGAGAGCTCCTGCAGATACAGGGTGTTATGTCCGGGGCATCAGGGTATAGACCTAGGCCAAGGATGCATTCGACTCTGCCCTCCTCATGGCACAGAAAGGTGTATGGGGAATCAGACACTTCCATGAGAAAAGTTAATCCGTCAAACATAGCCACACTGCTGAAGAGTTCTTGACAAGCACCAGAGGGTGTTTACCCACCTTGAGAGAGACAAAAATCCTCCTGTGGCTAAATGTTGGCACCAGAGGATTTTACGAGTAGCATTGGAGCTATACTATCTATCTGCAATTTCCTAGGGGGGCCTTAAGAATGTATATTGTATTAATTGGAGTGGTTCTTTCATGAGTCTTGAAAGAAGGTAAGGTTTTCAGCAACATGCGGAAGAGAATTATCCTAAAGCCACTGCAGAAGGGATGTTATCTGTTTATTTGTCATGACTCAGGACAAGAGAACCTCACTTCACAGGACAGGAATTTCCTAACAAGTTGTATTCGAATATAATGGCCTTTGGTTAGCTTGTTCCTGAAAGGTATTTTAATGGATTTAGATGACTTTTGTTGGCTTTCTTACAACTATATATTATACAGTACCGTTGGAATTCAATTAGGCTGTCAGAAACGTTTGCTGGAAGGAAGGGAAGAGGGAAGGGAGGAAAAGGGAAGGAAGGAAGGAAGGAAGGAAGGAGATTGGCTTTAATTTTGGGGGGGAAAAGAAAGGTCAAACAAACTTTGACTCTAAAAATGGTATTGTGGGGGTATAGATTACTAAAGCAATTATCAATTACATATATTTATTTTTACTTAATTCTCAAAAATAGATTACAACTACAGAGAAGAAAATAATGAAAAAATAGTGTCTTTGACATATTTGAAATATCAAATGGACCGTCATAATTTACATATACCTGTATTTCCAGAAAGTTTTCATAATAAATTCCTAAATCATACCTCATTGTTTCCCAACACGCAAAATATTCAGAATCCCATAGAGGGACAAAGGTAGCTTTATTTTAGAAATGAATTCTGAGTACTGAAAATAAAAATAAGTGATTTTCCAGTGTTGCAGGGACTACTCTAACAAGAATGTCATCAGTGACAAAAGACTGCTCCCACAACAGCCGGAACACGATGCTCCTCTCCAGAAGACTTACTGCTCTCTAACAACGTGTCTGATAATACTGCTCTTCTTTTCACGTGTCTTCCCTGCCGGATTGGGAGCTCCCTGAGAACAGGAACTGCCTGACTTGTTCACCGTTATTCTCCCTGCACCTAGAACAGTGATGTGTTCATGGCAGACGCTGGCTGGACAGATCGATGGACTGTTAGGTGGATGGTGGGGTGAACGGTCTCCCTTCAAGTGACGCACTTACCTAAGAACCTGCTGAGCACCCAGGGTTCACCGAGTGCTGCCAGCAGTGCTACCCTACGAGTTATGAATGCCCGGTCACCAGTCTTCGAGTGATTTGAAGGGCCAATCTATAGCCCAAAGCAAACACCATTGGTGCTTCCCAAACCTTTACCAAGAGCTTGTCCCAACACCAGTGGGGATAAATTTGTACCTCTTGGAACCTGGGGACAATAAATAAATGGCACCAAGTGATACATAGTCTTTAACTCTGTAATTTTATGAAAAGTTGGTATTTTACTCCCTAAGATATCCATCTTCATCTTCATATAAAATTATTTTCCCAAACCATCAGGTTGTGCACTGTTAGCCAGCCTGTGGCCTGTGTCCCTGACACACCCTTGCATGACCCAGGGAGCTCCTGTGCCCTGTGATATCCATAAAACATCACTGCTCACATGTCATTACTGTACTTGGGAGAGGTAACATTAGCCCCCATTAATATGGATTCTCTGATCTCCTTTCACTCAGCAAAGAGCCCCATGACTGAGAGTGGGACAGAAGATGAGGGAGTTGATGATGGAAAGGAAAAGAAAAACCATCCAGAGCCACCTGGCAGTAGGGTCAGTCAGGTCAGCCTGCGCCACCAAGATGTAAGCGGGCGTAGAGAAGATGGAGACAGTGGACAAGGAGAAGGAAACCAGAGCTGGGTTAAGAGGAGTCCTTTCCAGGGCTGTTCAAGGCAACGGGATGAAGGTGGATATGACTGTGGACACCGTTCATTCCTTCTCCAAATTTCTGTTGCCTACTTATGGGCTAGACCCTGTGCTTAGCACCAGAAATTCAAAGAGAGACCATATTCACAGTCCAGTGTAGATGGAGACCCATAAAAACAGTTGCAGTAAGCTCTCTGCTGGATGGAAGCACAGGTGTTAGCAAAGGAGTGACATCTAGCTGAGAAGGGGGAGGGCAGGGGAGGCTTCCTGGAGGAGGTGCTGCCTGAGCTCAGTCTTAAAGATGGCTTGGTAGCAGGGGCTAGTGTTTCCTGCCTTTGGATGTGTTTCCTTCTGATTTCCAGCCCCCATTAGGGGCTACCTCATGCTTTAAATATAGGAAGTGATCGGCAGATGGGTCTAGATAAAGAAAAACACCAATAAAAATCTCATCTCTCTCTGTCTCTCTGACATACACACACACACACACATTTATTCTGATTAGTTGGCTACTACACAGAGGGTAAATAATACTATTCAAGGACAGAGAGTAAGATTTTAAGCAGATTGTTGTCTCCAATGTCCCAGCTAGAATGTAGTTTGAAAGATATTTATAGAATATGAGAATGAAAGAATTGCTGGGAAAGAGGCTTGTAATAACTCCTCACTACCTCTCTTGATAGCAATTAATAGGGAATTTTCTCCTATTTATAAATCCATTGTCATTCTTTCCTTTCCTTCTATCTACTAGCCAGGCTATTTTGCTCGAATCATCATGCACCGTGTGAATTCATGGAGGAAGGTGTAACGCTGGCCACTGCAAGGTGGTCTTGTTGTTTGTTCTAGATATTTTTCCTTTAGTTAATTATCAAGTGCTTGCTATGTAATAATCAATGGGGAGCTAATTGGAAGCAAGAGAAAATGAAATGGGTATTATTCAGATAGTGTTTTTAATGAAAAGAGCATACATAATACTATGGGGAAATATCACTAAATAGCAAGAGATTTCATTTTTTTTTTCCTTTGGTGTGTGTTTACAAAAGGATTCATAGAAGTCATTCGGAAACTAAATCCATGTGAATCCTTTCATTTTTTTAGACTCTTCCCAAGGGGTGAGCACAGGAAGATTCCAGGAGGGAAGCTGAGCCTCGGCAAGACGCAGAGAACCCAAACCGCCCTGAAAGGAGCCTGGAGGTCTGTCAGCTCCCAGAGAGGGAGGAAATGGTAAGCGAATGGCAGCAGTTGCCTGGAGAATTAGGAAGTGAATAACAATGCTTTCTGGTAAATTAAGTGCATTACATTGTGCAGAGGAAAGTGATGGGAAAGCCCTGTTAAAAACTGAATAATAATTTGCCCACATCATTTATGTAAAAGGCATAATTTTCCTACTTCAGTGGACTTTAGTTTGATTTAAAATATGAGCAGCTCCAGGACTGTTCACCAAAGCATAATTTGTGAGATAATTGGGAAGGGGAAGAGGAATCGGGCTGCAATCAGCTCAATCCTTCGTGAGCCACTTCACCTCCTTCCTCTCACCTGCGAATTTTGGAAAATATTTGTTTATACATTCCTGAAGGTCTCTAAATGAAAGTGCAAAGCATTAATCATTGTCATTGCTATCACTAAACCATGACCTCACCGTGTTTGAGCGGGGGAATGCAATGCTTCATTCTATTCAGTATTTTTCTGCTCTGATTCAAATAAGTACTTGTTTTTGAAGAGTGGGGGAAAATGGAAATGTAGCAAAGCTATACTTAAAACAGCAAGCCAAGAACAAAAGCAACAAGCATGCAGCCAAAGGAGACCTTGGAAGATACACAGATAAAACAAAAAGCTGTGCTTGGCTGGGATTTCTGTTTCAGAATCGAATGCAAAATGGAGAACATTGTTCCAGCTGTAAAGGTTTTGTAATCTACGAGCCGTCTGAAACAAAAAGGCATCATCGTGTAATCCACCTTGACAGTCAGAAGCTGCACTACTTCTAGGAATTATGATATTTGTTCTTGACTAATGTAGCTTTTCAGAACCAGAGGGGTTGGAGGTGGGGTGGAATTCGTAGGCAGACCCAATACCCCTCGCTCCCACAGGGCACACCCATTTCAATCGGTGTTCACGTCTCTTCCTGTCGTCCTTTCCCCATCCTCCTCACCCCTGCTCCCCAATCCCATTAGAATCATAAAATTTTCACTTAGATATTCATTCACTCTCTTTATCCCCATCTCTCCACAAAGGGTCATTATTTGCTTATTAAATTCAGCTCTCAGATTTCTACCTTTCAGGGCAAAGCTGTGGCTGATTGCTGTCTGCTTGTCCCAAGCAATCTTCCTTTGTTGCACTAATTCCTGGCTCCTCTAGAACCTTGCTGGCCTTGAGGCTGAACGTTGAACCCCACAAATCTCGGCACTTCTTATCTCTGGGGTGCCCATTCTGGTTGAGCAAAAGGGCCTTCTCCAATTCTAATACTCCTCCCCCTCCTTCCATCTCCCTCGCCAACCCCTGCCACCGGCTTAAGATTTATTAGGCACTAGTTTTTGTACCTATGCCTCCTGCCACTTGCTATAAATCGCCTTTATGCAAATAGAAAAAGCTACCCTGCCTCAAGACACTTTGCTGCCATCTGCCAGAAAATCGTTATAACAAATATGCAAAAGGATAATGACTAGAATGTGAATGGTGCCCCCTAGAATTGTGCAGTACACAACTTGCACAACTACATGTGACAACCGTGTAGTATGAAATCACCTGAGATATCCTGGAACCCTGTGTAAAAATCACAGCTGCAGTAAGTCAATCTTGTTTTTTATGACAGTTTGCAATGTCAAAATCTAAATCTTTCACCATGATAAGAAATTGCTGAGGGGCAGTTTCTAGAAGAGACAACAGTTCCCAGGCAGCAGTACCTATAAGAAGAAAGGGCTTTTCCAGCATTCAGCCCGAGCTTTGACCTACTGTCTTGGCAGACACAGCCCAAACCACACTTGGTTGATTTTCAGGAAGCATCGACATTAGAAGGCTGGTAAATCTGAATGTTGGGGCGTGGGGGAGGTGGACTTGGCTTACACGTAGGTCAACCATTACCCCCCTCTCTGGCTTTGGTTGCTTCATTTCTTGTTGATCGCCCCATCTGTTCCCCTCCCTCCTTCCCATTCAGCACAACCTGCATGTTCTGTGATCTCCCACTACATAACAAACCGCCCCAAAACTTAGCAGCAGAAATAGAAACAGTCATTTATTTTGCTCACGAATCTGCCATTTGGGCAGGACTCATCAAGGACAACTCCTGTGTTCCACACGGCCTCAGCCAGGGCAGCTCAGGTGTGGCTGGAGGACCCGCTTTCACAGTGGCTCGTGCACGTGGCTACTAAGTTGATGGCGCTTGCCCAGGAGCCCAGCTGGAGCTGTGGGTGAGGGCTTTGGTTCCCTTCCACTCGGGCTCCCAGGTGGCCACAGTGGGGCCCATGTTGAACCCCCCCGGCTGACTCATCATTAGACAGAGACAAGCTGCCCCCACCCAGCTCTGCCCCAATTGCAAATTTCTAAACAGAACGAATTATTATGTTTTTAAGCCGCTAAGGCTTAAAATAGTCATTTTGCAACAGTTGATCACGAGAATGTATCCACTGTGCTCACTGTGGTGTGACTGCATTCCCACATCTTTCTAGGCTGCCTCCTGGAGCTGTAGAGCCAGGAATGTAAAAACTACATTTCCCAGGCTCTCCTACCATTAGGATTATGACTGTGAATTAGGCTACACCAATTAGACATATTTGCACAAAGTTTGGAAGGCACACACCAAGTTCTGTGGCTTTTGGCTATTCTCTGCTGGGAAGCAAGGTCATGGAGCCGCTGATATCCACTCTCCGGCTTCGTGGGTATCAAGAGTCTGTTGGCAGTGGCTAGGCGCCTCTGCCTAGCAAATGTGGTGGTGGCAGCAGTTCACGTGTTGCTGGCTTTCTGACCACTTTCTGCCTTGTTTTGTAGCTACTGTGTTCTTGAGGTTGACAGTTCCAATGGCAGCTTCCTGAGCCCGACAGTTCCAATGGCAGCTTCCTGATTGTGTCAGAGGGACACCTCCCCTGCCAGATTGGTTTTACCACATTCTCCAGAGGCCCAGCCTAGAGCCCTCTCTTCTAGCCCTTCCAACAAGTTTGCAATTCCCCATATTAAATCTCTTTTTGCTTAAAAACCCTAGTGTAGTTTCTGTTTCTTACACTGAACCCTGCTACTGATATCCGGGTGGTCCCCAAAGCTCTGTCTCTTCTCAGCCTTTCTTTTGTTCTTGCTTGCTTGCTTCCTGTCCTTTAATCATTCCTTTAACAAATATTTATGGAGTATCTACGATATGCCAGGCACTATACTAGACCCTGGAGAAAAATCAATGAACTAAACAGGTATGGCATCACCTGCATGGGAGGAAGCAGAACAAAGACCAGGAGTCAGCAAAACATAACGCTAGGGTCCAGTTGGCCACTGCTTGTTTTTGTCGATAAAGTTTTCCCGGAACACAACCTCACCCATTCATTTCTATCTATTCCGTGGCTGATTTTGCCTGACAATGGCAAAGTTGAGTAGTTGCCATAGAGACTGTATGACCTACAATGCTGAAAATACTTACCTTCTGGCCCTTTTTCAGAAAAAGTTTGTTGGCTCCTATATTAGGCAAATAAAACTCCAAGTCATGCTCCTGTGGTGCCGACATCCAATCGATTGCTCTGTTCGTCAACTCTGCAGACAGCCCCAGTCAAGCACCTTGCTCAGTGCTAAGCCCTCACGAGGATTCTCTCTGTTAGTTCTCACAGCAGCCTTTGGGACATATTATTATCTCTGTTTTACAGACAAGGAAACTGAGATCTATAAAGATGTGAGCTTGGTTGACTGGGTAGATGGTGACATGGAAGAGGAACAGAAAACGGCAGATGACGGGTTCAGTTCCGTTCGGATCCGCAGCACGCGAGGTTCCTGCAGACGTCCGCTTCGGGCTGTGCCAGCTGATTTCCTGCCGGGTGTGGTGCAAAAGCGAGGATTTCAAGTCTGAACAGATTTTAGGTTCAAATCGCAACTCTGCCACTCACCAGCTGTGTCACTTTGAGCAAGTTACTTCACTTCTCCAAGCCTCTTAGTTTTCAGTTTCCTTATAAGTCAAATGGCTCTTGTGAAAACCAAAAAAATCTGCACGCAGCACTTAGCATGGTGCGTGGCACATGGTAGACGTTTGATATGTGCTGGCAGCTTCCGCTCCATCTTCAGTCTTATCCTTCACGTGGTGGAGGGTAATCTTCCGAAATCACAGCTTTGATTATGTCATTTTCCTCCTCAAAAAATGTGATGGCGCCCCCTGACCCCCACTAGCAGAAGGAGACCTGTTTGGAGGACCTGCCCAGCTCCTGCCCCTTTCTTTAAACTCCCCCACACACTCTACCCTCTATTGAAGGGTGGGCCCAGCAGGTCATGTTTTACCACCTGACCACCCCCCACCAGAACATCTGAAATACAAGGGGTACACACCTAACCAGGGGCAGCCAGTCCACTGGACACTGGCTAATCCAACTGTCTCCTTCAAGTTGGGACCAAGAATCAGGACGCTGTGGTGATGGATGCTTGGCCTACAGGGCAGGCTGAGTCAGGGCCAGAGTCAGCCCTGTGGGGAGCAGAGGACGCAGTTGCCGAAAGAAGCAGTGCCGGAGGCTCTGGGCCACCAGAGAGAGTGGCTGGGAACAGCTGCTGCCCACGCTGCCACATCTGGAGGTCCAGTTGTGCTGCCCACGCACCATCTCTGTGAGAGTCCTCCGAACCATTGCAGTCTAGTGTCTCTTCACTTGAGTGAATTCGAGGGAGTTGAGCCCCTGCAGTCCGGCTCCACTGTCCGGACAGCCTCGTTGCTCCCGTCACACCCACCGGCACCCCCGCCCTGTCTCCTGGCTACGCCAAATCACCCACCACTCCGTGAGCGTGCTCTGCACTGCTGCAGTCTTTTCCCTTGCCGGGACTGTTCCTTTGTCCTCTCTCCTCTTCTTAAAAGCTTATCCATCCCGTGACACCCGACTCAAGCATCTGGTGACGGCCGCCTCCTCAGAACCCCTCGCGCCGGCTCTGGTCTTCTGATGGCGTTTGCTGCACACCACTCCCTGCCGTGCTTGGCAGAAGGTGTCCTAGAGTTTCTTTCCTTGCCTCTAAGCTCACTGAGGGCAGGAACTTGGCACACGTGAGGCACCCAGACATTACACTGGATTTAATCCAAGAGGCGGAATTCTAAAATACAATCTGAGCTTCTTCAATAAAGAGCATTGTGCCAGTACGAGGCATCATAATTAAAATGGAAATGCGTTTAGAGAATGCTTCAGATTAAAGGGACAAAGATCAAAGGGCACATTTTTGGCCAGGAGTTCTGAGTCTTGCAGATCCAAATAAATTTTATTTCCTAAATTGATTAGAACCATAACTCTGGATTTGGTGCTGCAATATAAAACTTTTTGGAACTTTTATCCTGGTGGAAAGGCTGTCACCTCTTTACTGTAAGTGTTGAGATTGCTCTTGTCTAAGATTAAAGCCCTCGTCCCTATTGCTGAAACTGGCTAGTGTATCCAAAAGGCTCGAGTTAGACTTTCACCGTTGACCAGGGAACCAGCAGAGCCCCGCCTCTGTTGGCTTTGCAGGCACACCTGGCTTCAGACTTATCAGGAGAGGGTGTGTCTGTGTTATGTGTGGACACATGTCCACTCAGGTTCAGGATCCTGTGGCCCCATGTCAAGAATAGAAAGCAGCTGCTCGTGCAGACAGTGCCTGAAACACTAGCTGCATTTTGCAAACGTGTAAGAATTTCCCAGATGAGAATCTTGACTGCAGATGTGAGCCTGGCAGCTCCTCCCGGGGCCCTGTGCCTGCGGCTCAGCCCTGAGGACGTTGTTCCAGCTACACTCCCAGCCTAGAGACAACTCACGCCTGACTGTCCCTCTGTGCAAGGAAGCTGGGCTTGAGGTGGTGAGTCAAGCCCTTGCCCCTGAGCCTAGGGAGGGAGAGAGACCCCCGATAGCTGAAGCAAAGTCCCCATTCTCACAGGGCAGCAAGGCAGTCCTGGCCATGGGGCCCTTCAGCTTTTGGAGAAGCCAGGCGGGCTTGGCACGACTCACCCGAGAAAGCAAGTCCTTGATGCGGCAGGGACTAGTGACCTGTGAGGAGTGTCCTGGGAGCAGGATGACCTGACTCCTGTCACACCAGAAGAGCACGCCCCGCTCACAGCGCTACTCCTACTTGATTTGGGGCTGCGAGGTCTGAGCCTCAGCACTCGTACTTCGAGGAAGTGGTGCCCTGTTGGATTTGATGAACCCGACCTCCAGCAGACGGTCCCAGAAGATTGCAGACGTAAGGGCAGGTGGGACTGTTTTTCAGGGCAAGCCCCTGGTTTTATTGATGAAACTTTCCAGAAACACATTGAAAACTCCCATTGGCTTTGGTCCTATCGCGACCTCGTCCTTTTTGTAATGAGAAGGTCTCCATCAGGCATGACGTCCAGTGTCCCTTCCCTGGGCTGGCCACACTTCAGGACACCCTACCTCAATTCTCATGCCCTCTTTTGATAAATGTAACTAACTCAAGATTCAGATGTACTCCCCTAGGGGAGGGGAGAGGAACAGGGTGGGTTGGAGATGCCCTGTAGGGGGCACCCTAGCAATTAGCAGGGGCTTTCTCCAGAGGCTGAACGGCTCCAGAGCCTCCTTTGGCTTTCTTAAAACTGAAGAACCCTCAGGCGGAATTGTTCTCCACCTCCTGCTCACGGGGAAAGCCTACCGTTTGTCTTCTGCCCCGGCTTACCCCAGTTAGCAGTTCTTAACGCTGGCTGGCAGCTTCCCCCTGAGCTTGCTGCTGAATCAGGCAGTTGAGAGAACACAGCTTGAAATTTTAGTTAAATGCAAATTCCTAGGCTCTTCTGATTCAAGGTAAAACGCAGAAATCTACATTTATTTTAACAGGGTCTCACTCTGTCACCCAGGCCGGGGTGCAGTGACACAGTCATAGCTCACTGCAACCTCGACCTCCTGGGCTCCAGTGATCCTCCTGCCTCAGCCTTCTGAGTAGCTGTGTCTACAGGCATGCGCCACCATGCCCGGCTAATTTTTATTTTTTGTAGAGATGTGGTCTCCCCAAGTTGCCCAGACTGATCTTGAGCTCCTGGGCTCAAGCAATCCTCCCACTTCAACCTCCCGAAGTGCTGGGCTGGGATTTCAGGCATGAGCCACCGTTCCTGGCCTACATTTTTAAATACATAAAATTATTCTTCTTAATGGCACAAGTCATATATGTGTACCTTCTAGACTTAGTGTAAAAACATTACAGATAAAGCAATGCCCCACCCCTTCCCAACACCGTATCTTCCCAAAGGTAATCACTTATCAACTTGGTTTGTATCTTCATGATCTTTTTTGAATACATCTACACAGGCCAGGCTTTTTTTTTTTTTTTACATAAATGAAATCCTTCTGGAATCCATATTGCTCTGTACCTTGACTTTTCACCCAACAATATATCTCAGAGAAATTTCCATGTCTGTGTATTTAGATTTACTTTCTCATTTTTAACAAATGGTATTTAATAGTATTCCATAGAGTAGAAATAGCATCATTTATTTCATCATTCTTCTGTTGGTGGCTATTTAGGTTATTTCAGGCTTTTCAGTGTTACAAACAACTTTACATGCTTGCACTTTTTTCATGGACATCTGCAAGGATTTCTCTTGGAGAAAGATCCAGAAGTGGAATTGCTTCAATGTTAATTTTAATATATTCTTAAGTTTAATATCTACTGCTGAATTGTCCCATCCAACTGCTTAGTCAGTGTACGTAAATAATCATTTTCCTGTAATCTTCATTTTTTAACAAGTGCCCAGATGATTTGGATGCAGGTGTCCAAGGATCATACTTTGAGAACATCAAATAGTGGTTGTGTTAGTCGACTATTGTTACAGTAACACTGTGCTTACAGAAATTATCCAAAAACTCAATGGCTAAAAATAACAAGTTGTTTTTGTTTTTGTTTTCACGGGTCTGCAGGTGGACCACAAACCAGCTGTGCTTGACTGGACTCTAGACTCAGAATTCCAACTTGCCCTCTGCAGGACTTAGCTGCAGGCTTCAGGTCAAATTCAGATCTGTTCCACAAGTGTTTGCTCTGGGGCCCCGGCTGAAGGGGACATAGCTTCCCAGGGAACTCATGTCACGTGGCTATCATAGGCGCACCCACACCAACCAACACCTCTCAAACTATTTTAAAACCTCTGATTGCATCTCAGTCTCTAACATTCCATTGGCCAGTCATGTGAAATGGCCAAGCATGCATCAATGGGGCAGAAAGTATACCCCATCCTTGGCAGGTGGGCCCTGCAAAGTTATGGCGAAGGGGAGTGAAGAGTCAGGGTGGTGTCTTTTAATGCCATCTACCACAGTGGTTAAGGGCACAGGCTTTGGCAACAAAAACATTTGGTTTGAATCCCTGCCTCTGCAACTTTAGGGAAATTACCAAATATAGAGTTATTATTCCCCACTGTTGCACTGAGGTGATCCTCACCAAAAATGGGCTTTTTTGATCAACTTTAGTATTTGGTTTAAGTAGATTTCAAAACTGCTTTACAAGCAGCACAGCTCTCCAGCTTTCCTGTGAAATACACATTACTACAAGTTAGAAAACCAAGTCATGGCTCCCTTGAATGCTCTTGTTAATATGCCATTCACACTTCCTTTGTGTTCATTCATACTTAGGGTTTAAAGAGATTCACTTCTTTCTGAGTGTTTTGTTCCAAGGGAAAAAAACATATAGTAATTATCATAATTCCTTAAAAGATTTAAGTTTTTAAAAAGTAAAATCCAAAAATAGATTAGTAGGGTCTTCCAGTAATTTTATCTTTTTTATGTTATTTTTTAACTCTTTTTGAACTATAAAGCATTAACACACACAGAAACATGTTTTTTTTTTAATTAAGCAGAATCAAGGATTTTTATCATACTGACTGTATGAGATTGAGCTTGGGAATGTTTATCTTGAGAATTATTGACAATACTGAGTATTTAGAAATTCAATTTTTCAGTAATTATCTTTCCCCCCCCAAATTTAGATAATCTTATTTGCCTAGAATTTAAACACAAAACAAAACAAAAAACACCTCAAGAATTCCAAAGTGCTACTTACCATCAAAATGTTTTCAAAAAAAACTACTCCTCACCCAGCCGTGTATTAGACATTATGTGCGAGGTGATAGGAAGAACCCACAGTTCCTACTGGTGTCTTAGATACCAAGTGGGGTAAAATCTCTCTTGTCAGGTATCTTCCATCTCGCCTTGTCAATACTCATGGCTATAGTTGTTACTTATACCCTTTCTCACCCAGTAATCTGTTGTTGTAAATCTACTGCCAAAACTTTGTAATGACATAAATAAGTATTCATATAAATCTTTCATCTTAAACATTGCCCCAATCTAGCAGGAAGTAGCCTGATGACTACGTCACTCCCTCCTGCCAAAGATAAAACTTGACAGTGGGGAATATGTAACAGAGAAAATGGCCTGAAAAAGGGTTAAAATGTTTTCTGTCCCTTCGGAACTCCCTCACCCTTTTAGAGAACTAAAACCTACATCCCTGTCTCAGGCCAGTAGTCAGGAGGAGGAGGAGAGTGTCATTTGTTCTTTGTGCCATAGGAGCTGGCTCAAGAGAATTGTCCAGGCACAAGATTTTCTTAGCCGAAGATGGGCTGAGTTCAGGCAGAAGCCACAAGATTGCCTTAACCAAAGATGGAATTATGGTATTAATCAGAACCTTTAAAAGCTCTGTACTGCTCAAAAATAAGATGCCGGTACTTTAAGATGGGAGTCTGCCAGCCTCCTCATTTGCTGACAAGTTATTAATAATAACCTTCTTTTTCCTTCTCCTCAAAACAAAAAAAGACAATTCTTCAGGGTGCTGAAAACGTGGCCCAGTTTGACTTCTCTTTAGACTTGGGTAGTTTATATACTGATAGAGTTTGAGACTAAATTTGGCATTGGAGAATATAAAAATCAACATTGATATATTAGTTTGCTAGGACTGCCATAATAAAGAAACTCAAACTGGGTGGCTTAAACAACAGAAATGTCTCACAGTTCTGGAGGCTGGAAATCCAAAATCAAGGTGTCAGCAGATTTGGTTTCTCCTGAGGCCTCTCTTCTTGGCTTGAAGAAGGCCACCTTCTCACTGTGTCCTCACGTGGCCTTTCCTCGCCGGGCATCCACTTGCCTAATGCCTCTCTGTCTGTCCTAATCTCTTCTTAAAAGGACACCATCAGATTGGATTAAGACTCACCCAAAGGCCTCATTTTAACTTAATTCCAGTACCTCTTTAAAGGCCCTGTCTCCGAATACAGTCATATTCTGAGATATTGGCAGGTAAAGCTTCAACATATAAGTTAGCAGTATGTCGGGGAGAGGCACAATTCAACCCATAAAAATAGATTATGGACAAAATTACTTTAAAATTTTTTTAAATAGCTTTATTGAGATATAATCACATACCAAACAATTCACTCATTTAAATTGTACAAGTTAATGACTCTTGTTATACTCACAGAGTTGTGCAACCATCACCACAATCAATTTTAGAATATTTTCATTACCCGTAAAGAAACCCCACGCCCCTTAGTCATCACTCCCCCAATTCCTTCCCCTCCCCCAGTGCTAGGCAATTACTAATCCACTTTCTGTCTTCATGGATCTGCCTATTCTGGACATTTTATTTAAATGGAATCATATGATATGTGGTCATTTGTGACTGGCTTCTTTCACTTAGCAT
>NW_012143745.1:684907-706721 GCF_000956105.1 Propithecus coquereli | reverse complement strand
TTGCAATCCAATAGGAAAATAGTGGTCTCTTTAATATACAGTGTCAAATCATTTGCATACCCATGTTGAAAAAAATGAACCTTCACACTCTTATCTTACACCATACACAAAAATTAATTTGAAGGTGGATTATATTCCTAAATTCAAAAAGTAAAACAATAAAGCCTCTAAAGGAAAATAGTAGATTATTGTCATGATCTTGGAATAGGCAGAGATTTCTTTAAAAGATTTCAAAAGTAAATCAATAAATTGGACCTTTTTAAAAATAAGAATGTATGTTTATCAAAAACATCATCAAGCAGGTAAATAGGCAAGTCACAGACTTGGAAAAGATATTAATATTTGCAATACATATATCTTACAAAACACTCATACCCAGAATATGTTAAGAACTAAAAATCTTTAAGAAAAAGCAAATAATTTATTTTAAAATGGGCAAAAGACTTAACAGACACTTCGCAGAAGAGGATATCCTCATTGCCAATGAGCATACAAAAGGTGCTCAACAACATTGTTCATCAAGGAAATGCAAATTAAAATCACAATGGGATAGCTTGAACAGCAAAAAGCAAAAGGAATGACAATACCAATGTTGAACAAGGATGTGGAGCAACTCAAAGGTCATTCATTGCTGGCGGGAGTATAAATTTGTTCCTCCACTTTGGAAAACTGGCAGTAAAGTTAAGCATATTCTTACTACCCTATATCCCAGCAACTCCACTCCTAGGTGTATATACCCAAGAGGAAATAGTGCATATGCTTAGAAAAGAGTTGTGCTTGAATATTCATAACAACTTTATTCATAATAGCCAAAAACTGGAAACAATTTATATGTTCATCAACAGAAAAATGGGTCAATAAATTGTAGATAAATTCATACAGCGGAACATACTGCACAGCGTTGAAAAAGAACAAACTGTTGATACACATCACATCACAACAGATGAAATTTCAAAATTATAATATTGAGTGAAAGGAAGCAGACATGGAAGAGAACATTCTGTGTGATTCCATTTATATATGGTCATTTATAGACAGAACTAATCTAGGGTGATAGAAAGCAGTCTAGTGCTCATCTGAGGGTCTGGAGGTAGTGACCGGACGGGGGGACAGAGGAACCCTCTAGAGTGAAGGAAAGTTCTATCTCTTGGTCAGGTTGGTGGTTACATTAGCATATATGTAAGTAAAAATCCACTGAGCTGCACACTTAAGACTGGTGCACATTACAGAATGTAAGTTACCTCAACAGCAAATAAAATAATTGAGAGAGACTGCTCATACTAAGAGAAACTTTATAAGGACTTAAATGTAAGTCTACTCCCTCGTTAAGGGTCTGGTACAATATTTAACTTCTTTGAGCCTCAGTTCATGTAAATAGAGATAATACATACCTCGTGTGTATTAATTTGGTGACAAGATAATGTATATAAAATATGGCAATTAACTGCTCTCTTCCTCAGTTTTCCCATCCGTAAAATGAGCATAGAAATAGTAACTCCCTCATATCAGAAGTTAATTTTTAGCCAATTTACACAACGCACTGAGAACAGTGTCTGGCGTAGGAAACTCTCAATACCTGCTGATATAGCAGTTGTTACTGCTATTGTTGACATTATGAATACAGACTAGATGAACTGCAAAGCCTCACCCAGCTGCTGTAAGAGTCTATGCATAAATGGAAGCCAGGAAGATTGGGTTTATGGCCCGTGGTCCTGGTGACAGGGCTGAGAGGAAAAGCCAGGTCCTTCGACTCCCTGCCCAGGGTTCTTCCCTGAATAAATTCTCCAAGAAAGTATTAATTCTGTATTTATTTGTATGTGTCTGCAATACAATTTCTGTGTTTAGGAAGGATAAGGTGGCCTCACGTATGGGAGAAGAGAGAAACTGTCATTTCTTTCTCTTTTGTCCTCCCCTAAATCATGCTTAGACTACTGTTAATACTTCTACGTTCTCCTTTATACACCAGGTTCTGTTCTAGACCGTTATATGTATTAAGGCCTATTGTCCCCATTTCGAGGTTGAGAGAACTGGAAAGGGGGTGTCTAAGGGACTTGCCTAAGGTCACACGGCTAACAAGTCGAGGAAGCCAGAAACAGCACGCAGACTGCCGGGTGCCGGAGTCCACGCTCCCGACCTCTGCCGCGCCGCCTCCTCTGACAAAGCTCGGTGCTCTCAGAAGCCTGTCTTGGTCAGAAGTCACTCCCCGAAGCACTTTGCTCCCTCTGTTCACCTCCCTTTCTTGGGATCAAAGGAGCCAAAGCAGCACCAGGATTCCAGGTTTCCACACGAGCAGGGTTCGCTGCCCCAAACGGCCCGTGGCTTTCTCTGTGGCCCCATCGGTTCGCACAGCTGCCTCTTTCGCCCCGACTTCCGGGGGATCCCTCTGCGCCGGCCTTTCCGGGGGGCGGGAGTACGTTCCAGGTCTAACCCGGAAGTTACCAAGTCACATTTTCAAGATGACGCTCCCATCCTCCACCCCACCCCCTGGCCTCACCTTCAGGCCTCCAAGGCCAACATCACTTTTTTCCTGGAAAATAACGATTTATAACATCTTGGGCAGCCCAGCAGGTTCCACAGCAGGTCCGAGAGGGCTAACGTGGTTTGGGGCATGTGTGTGAGAAGCCCCGTTCGTTCGCACACGGCAACCTGCGCAATCTTACTGAATCAAAGGAAAAGCTGAAGATGTGGGGCACACTGGGGTGGGGGGCGGGCTGATATCAATTTCGGTGTAAAATCTCCCCAAAAATGTTGCATTTAGTGAGCTCTTTTGGAGATCCTTTGTCCCAAGACAGATTCTAAAGTACAGCCATGTAATTATGTGCCAGTAGACAGGAGAATAAAATTCTCTTCTCCTTTTCCCCTCCCTGTCCCCTCCTCCCCCGCCGCCCCCGCTTACCCGCCCCCTTCTTTCTAACTCTGGTTCCTCTGGATTCACTAAAACCTTCAGAAAGGTGTGTGTTTAGGGTTAGAGGGTGCCGCCTCCGGTATAATAGATTTCCTATACCGAGCAAACTTCATAGAATAAAACGTAGTTCCTGAGTTTGGATTCAGATGCCAGGTGCCAATGTCGGGCCTGGCTTTTGTGTTCTGTTACGCTACTAAGGCCCCCAGCTGATATCCTTTGCAATCCAATAAAGGGGGCTGGGGGCTGCTAGAGCACCAGCCAGCTGCCTGTCACCACAGGGAACTGTGCTCTTTCCAGACCCAAATTTATGTCCATCCTCTGTAAACTTTATACTGTGCCTCGCTGCTGTTAAAAGTGATTTACTCACGAGGTGTTGGATCACAGGACGCAGACCTTCGAGAGATTTGTGCTAACCCCACAGGCGTCACATAAAGAAACCACCCCAGCGTCAGAGCAGTTCTCCAGAGGGCCTTGAATCGCAGAGGTCGGGGTGATAGCGTCTCCCCGGCTGAAGTCTCGGAGGTGTCTCCCGGTTGGCTTTAAGCCTGACAGCCATAAAATCAGAGGAGGCTGCAGAAGTAGGCCTCAGCTCGACAGATGGAAGAAAACCCATGTGCAATATCTTTTCTTTTTCACCTATACATACCCCAAAAAAAGTCCATAAATATTGGGAGGTTTGTCTCAAAGAAAAAAAAGGGGAAAATATGTTTGTGTGTATGTATAATATATTTAATATAAATATACATATTTGAATATGGAAAACAGTGCATTTTTCTAAATATTTATAGGGGTGACAAAGTCTGTTTCTGCTCATCAGTAAATAATGGAGAGAAGAATCTGGCCCAGGCCCTGGGAGTTCTTCCAGGGGGTGTGCAGTGTGGACCAGGAATGGAACTGCCTGGTGCAGCTGAAGCTAAGCTTTGGCCAGGAAAGTGGTCCCTTCTTTCACCAGGATAGATTCCCTGGTGCATTCTATTGTGTGCCTCCATGTCAAGCCTATTTGCACAAACAACCAATCCCTGGAAGTGAGAAAAGGACATGCCCTGAAGTTCACCTTCGGGGAGTCTTTGTCTGTTTGGTAGGGCATGCTTTACACTGGGTCATGGAAAATTATTTGGGGACTCAGACGTCCCATACTTATGCAACACAGAACCAAAGAGAAGATACAATCTAGCTTCTGCATTTTGACAAGCTCAAACTAAAGAATTAATGGGTACTGTCTCTCTGCTATTTAAGTTTAAGAATGAGACTGTCCTAGGGTTCTTAATTGGCCCAGTGTATTAATCAGGGAAGTAACACTAGCTGCGGTAACAAAAATCCCAGAAGTATCAGAGACTTAGTACAATTTAGTCACACTCTAGTCCAATGTGGGTTGAGCAGGTCTTCTGAGTGTCTCCCCTTTGAGCTATGACTCGGGCCTTTCCAACTGATGAGACCACAACAGCTAGAGCTTCTTTAGAGCCCTCTACTGGCTCCCCTGTCTTCATCTGGCCATTGGTAAACTGATGGTCTAATGGGATGTTTTAAGGGCCAGACCTAGAAATGGCTTTTATTACTTCTGCTCACATTCCATTGATCAGAATCCATTCCATTGCATGCCCCACCTAGAAGGAAGGAGTCTGGGGAATGTCTCCTCATGTGCTTGAAAGCAGAAATGGAATTGGTGGGAATCTAGTCCGTCCTAGACACATCTAGGAGTGGAGGTGAACCTGAACTAAGAGTTCAAGGCCTGACACATTCCTGTCCTGCCTTGAAGCAACAATTAATAATTCCATTCAATCCTGATATACATTTATGTCACCTGCATAGTGTGATTTAGGGACCATTAGGAAGCTATCCTATTCTACAATATCTTCTCTAGCCTGCATATTCTAGAACTTTGCCATTAGAAATTTATCCCATTTGTGTTCAACATTGCATTGATCTTTTCTTTCTCTTTTAAAATGTGTGCCAGTTATCAATTTGTTGACTCTCGACTCCAAATTCACCCTTCATTGCATGTGCTTCAAAAATGGACCTGTGCCCTTTAAATATTTTTCTTCTACAGCTGTCACAATGTTAAACTTGTCAGTAGAGGGCACTGGAGAGACACTTGAGGAGCAAGGGGTTTCTATCCTGGTTCCCTTATGCTTGCTTGGCGGACACCCATAGCTTACCAGTGCCTGGCTCCTATAATACATGGTGGCCAGTGGCACTCAATGGCCAGTAGCTTCCCTGGCACTTCCCCCATCTCAGGTGGATTTGTAGCAGAGTGCATCTGGTGAGATATCTCCCTGTGATCAGCTTTTCCTGATACCCTAGAGGGCAGATTTCCAGCAAGTTTGACCAGTATGGCATCTTGGAGACTTCTCTACCATCCAATGTGCCACAGCTGAGCCCTCTTCAACAAGGTCTGGATCTCAGCCCTGGGGGGCCTGTTCCTCAGCATCTGTCTCAGCCCTAAGGGTCGTGGCTGCCCTTACATCTGCCATTCCAATATTCTTTAGAGTTCTTTTTTTCTTCTTACTAACCAATTCTTTGTTATTTTAATCCCCTGTAATAATGAATAATTCTTTATATTATACTTTTCCTGTTCAAACTACTATGTAGTTTCTTTCTCATGATTGAATCCAGACTGATATAGAATGCAAACATCCTTGGGGTAGAAGTCACAGGAAGTCAATGACACTTTAGTGTAAAATAGTTTGTTTTGTTTTTCCTGGCACCTAGAGAGCAGTAGGAGCTTTGAAGCTGAGCAAGGGGATACTAAGAAGAAAGACCCAGTAAGGGATGATGAAAAAAATCCTAATAACATATTCTGCCCTTTTCACAATTTTGCCATGAGCTGACTGTAGCTGTTAAGTGTTATTCTTTATTTCAGTGCAAAATGTCTTTGGTTCCTCGGAGTTAGCCTAACCATGCCAGAAATAGAATGAAAGTACTAGTTCTTCTGGTGAAGAGGCAACTATTGTACTTTGATGAGCTCAGTACATTCCCCACTTTGTTGTTTTGTTTCTTAATCACACATACAAGTGTGTTGCCATATAAAACATAAAGAGGATAGCTCTGGACATTTTATTTCATTGAACAGAGCTGGGCTACTCCCTGAGTGTATATTATTACCTTTGGGCTGCAAGGAAAATGTGAATCAAAACCATGAGGATCATCAGATAATGAAATGGCTCAGCTCAGGAGAGGCTAGTGTTGCCTTTCTCTTGGGGTTATTAAAAATAGGATTGTAGCTCATCTCTTTAGGATGGTGTAAGTGTGTTCTTAATTAAAAGCTAGAGTAGGAAGAAGACAACAAAGGTCCCTTCCAACTTAAAAGACATCTTTTATATCAAAGTAATACATGATTTAAAAAAATAAATGGTACAAGAGGACCTATTTAGAAAATCAACTGTCCTCTCCCTTACTTTCCTTTTCCCATAGTCCACCAGTTCCTATTCCTCGGTTAACTTCATGTTGTGGGCTTATACCTTTTAAAGATGCCTTTATTGTCATGTTAATGCGTCCTTGGGATGGAGCAGGAGAAACCCACGTGCCCGGGCCACCATCTTGAAAATTAAGCTTTCCTCTTAACATGGATTCATTTTCTCCTTAGGCAAGAACACAAGAAACAGAATTCAGTATTCTGAACATACTGCTTACTAAGTCAAAATGCATATATATGTCCCATTTAAGCTTGTCATGGAAACATACTTCTTCCATCTAGTCCCGTTTCTCTGTTCTGCTGGCCAGTTGGGGTCAGAACCTTCTTGTCCTCGTCTGCCTGGTGCTCTTTGGACAAACTTTACCTTGAACATCTACATTAAAAAAAAAAAACTTTCAGTAAAGGTCAACCGTTACAATAAGCAGATTGCAATATTGTTAACAGACTAAAAACAGGACTATTGCAGATATTGTAATGGCTACAAGCCCAAAGTGCTATGTCCTGCAAAGAGAGACCGAAAGGGCCGAAGTGTGGCGTCGGCACAATGTGTCCTTCCGTCCTCCTGAGGGTGGTCATCCCACCTCACCAGCGCTAGCTTCTCGGCTAGGACCCCCACCTCTGCCCTTTCTGACAGAAAAATGGAAGACTGGGAGGTACAGAGAAGAAAGAAATTAAGCTAACTTGTTCTTTACCAATCCACTGCTGGTTAATCCACCCAGACTTCACGTCATCCCAATTTCCACCCCTCCCCAACTGCTGTGGCACCACAGAAGGCCCTGCCTGACGGGCCCGAAGGAGCAAAGGTGAGCTTTAATTAGGCAGCAGCACCACACATAAGCTCATGTAATCTCACGGCCATTAGTCTGTCATCTTTGTTATTAAGAATTGTTTTAAAGAGAGCTAAGTAGAAAACACTCCTAGAATGCACTTTTTTCTGGCCTGATGTTAGTGACAGGGAAAGAGCTGGGACATCTACTTTTCAAAAAATGCCATGAAAGCTCCTTAACACATAATACATTTTAGTAATCAGAGCCAGAATCCAAAAACATTTTTTTAAAAAAAAACAAAAGGCAAGTGAAAATGCTTATAATCGTCATATTTTGAATGCTTTATTTCCTGCCAATCTTATATCTGTTCCCAGAGAAACGAAAGTTACCCACTCTGCCAGTGCCTTTGTCAGCTGCCAGCTGCTACTTCCCTAGAAAAAGGGTCAGAAGGCTGCTGGTAGCTAATGGCCAGCCAGAAGCCATGAGTAAGAACCGTCCCTCGTGGGCTTTAGCTGCTGGCTGCCTGTCAGCCGAGAGCTACAAGTTCTGGTTTGATAAAAGCCAGCTATAGATTTCAAACCTCCTTTTTTTCTTTCTCCATTTGTGCTCTGAAATTGTCATGCACTCCAAATGGAACTCCGCGAGCACGCCGGCCTTTGTTCTGCCTTGTTAGGCGCCGGCAGTTAGAGTCCTCTCTAGACAGTCCCTTTGCAGGGTGGGGGAGCAGGGTGAGGTGAAGCGAGGTAAGGAAGGAGGAGAGGGCCGGGGGCTGGATGAGCCACACAATGCCTGGTGGCACGTGTGCAGCCCTGAATGAGGCTGAACGCAGCAAAGAGTGTTTCAATGCTCAGTCTGAGAGACACACTCAGACTCTTTGGTCATTCCTGTGACAGCCGGGGAGTGGGGGTGGATGCGCTTGTAAGTTAGATTCAGAATTTATTGACTGAAGCCCCCTGAAATGAAATAAATGAGTCACCAGCTCCACGAGCTAGGCATGAAACCCAAATCTTAAACTGCCTCTAGGCTCCCAACTGTGCCCACCAGCCAGCAATCGAGAATTACCTTTTCTGAGACACGGTGTGGAACCCAGTGCCCTCTCGATTTCAGGGGATCAGGTAAGAGGAAGGGGGTAGCAGGAACCCTGCAGACGGCTATGCTTTCAATTCAGATGTTTAGGGGCTGTCATGTGCAATGCATCAACAGTGAAAAATAAACACCCAGCAGAATCCTCCTTTGAGTTAAGGCGAGTGCACAATAAATTTCAACTGGTTAAATTAATCGCTTGCTGCTTGTTGTGAATATTAATCCCAGGGAGGGAGCTGGCTTCTACTGGATCAAAAGACAGTGGAAAACTGAAAACAGCAAAACATTTAAAAGGAGGGTTTACCGGTGAGCCAGGCATTGGTGCTGAATCCCAAAGAGAAGCAGAATCTAAAAAACAACCCCTCCTGCTTTACAGTCACAGCCTCGCCCTCACCTGTCCCCTCTAGGGCTCTCCAGGGACGTGTAGGGAGAAGGGTCTTGCCTGGGGGTGTAGAAAATGAAAAGAGCCAAGGCTCCCAATTCGTGTTTTTTTTAAACTGTGGTAAAATATACATAATATAAAATTTACCATTTTAACCATTTCCAAGTGTACCATTCAGTGGCATTAAGAACGTTCACAGTGTTGTGCAGCCATCACCACTATCCATCTTCAGAAATTTTTCGTCATCCCAAACTGAAACTGTGTATCCATTAAACAAGAACTCCCCATTTCCCTCTCCCCCAGCCCCTGGAAACCTCTGTGAATTTGACTACTCTAGGTACCCCATATAACTGGAATCATACAATGTATGTCCTTTCGTCCCTGGCATAGTTCACTTAGCATAATGTCTTCCAGCTTCATCCTGTAGCATGTGTCATAACTTTATTCCTTTTTAAGGCTAAATAATATTCCATTGTATGTATTACTGTACCACATTTTGTTTATCCATTCATCCATTGATGGACATTTGGGTTGTTTCCACATTTTGGCTATTGTGAACAATGCTGCTATAAACACGGGTGTACAAATACTTGTTCAAGTCCCTGCTTTCAATTCTTTTGGATACATACCCAAAGGTGGAATTGCTGAATCATATGGTAATTCTATGTTTAACTTTTTGAGAAACTACTCAACTGTTTCTTAATTTTTTAATATTCCTAAAATTTCTGATGTAACACAAAGAAAAAAAATCACTACAAGAAGATAAGATAATGACTTCTTTTGGCATTTAGGAAATAGTAATGATCTCAGTGGCAGATAGCTGGTCATGGAATTACCCTGATGGGATATGGTTGGCTGTGAAAGATGAGATCTCTAGCAATGGGCAGGAAGGAGAGATCACCACATGGAAAGGGATGAGATGGTGCTGTCTGATAAAGTTGTGAGAATCTTGCACCTGGGTGGTGCTGAGACATGGGTCTAGGGCCCTGAAAGAAGGGAGAAAAGAGGTCTCTAGAAAGGGGACACCACGGAGATCCAGGAACCCTAAGATGAAAGGTGACCAGTGAGATATTCCCCAAAGGAGAGAAATGGCCAATGAATGTCTCATGGTTAATTTCAAATTGTTTACTTAGTCTTCCAAGACTGTAATCCCCCTCCATTGCCTCTAAACCTTCAGCCAAAATCTACTGTGTGCAATAGAATTGTGATAGTGGCCCTTTGGGCAAATAGGGAAAATGGGAGGGACAGAGAAGTGGGGGAGGGGGAGATGAGCTGCACCCACATTTAGTGGGAGCAGGAATTCAGGGTTCAGGGTGGCTGAAGGACACTTCAAAAATCCTACAAGGAGGCCGGGCATACTGACTCATGCCTACAATCCCAGCACTTTGGGAGGCTGAGGCAGAAGGATTGCTTGAGGCCAGGAGTTTGAGAACAGCCTTGGCAATATAGTGAGACCCCCAACTCTACAAAAAATAGAAAAATTAGTTGGACATGGTGGTGTGTGCCTATAGTCCCTGCTAGTCTGGAGGCTGAAGCAGGAGGATCACTTAAGCCCAGAAAGTTCGAGCCTGTGGTAAGGTGGGATCATACCACTGTGTTCCAGCCTGGGCATCAGAGCAAGACCCTGTCTCAAAAAAAAAAAAAATTCTTGCAGGAAATGAGTTGGGGACTGCAGCCACTTGGAGTGGATATTAAGGGAAAAGGCAATTCCAGACAGTGGGAGGGTTTGGGGTTTTCCAGGTTGTCCTGAGAGTCCCAGGAGGATGGGAGCCACTGACTGCAGCACCTGACCAGAGGTGAGCCCCAGGGTCATATACGGGACAGGAAATCCCTGCTTAGTGGATGTTTTAACAGGGCCATAAGCGCAACTCACTCTCTCTGAAACACACAGCCTGCAAAACAGAACTCTGTGAGTTCCAGGGAGCAGGGGGACACCCAGACAGTTTAGATTGGATCCAACTTCCCGTCACCATGAGCAACATCCCCAAGAGCAACATCCGCAAACGAGTCTCTCCTGGGCAGGCCAGCCCTGAGCGAGGCAGAGTGGAGACTGGCCTTGGAATGTGACCTTGCTCAGACAGAACCCCTCCTCACTGCGACAGAGTCACGTACTGTGCTGCCGGCCTCAGTAAGGCAGGAGAACCTTGACTCTGGCATCAGGTAGGGACACCTCTGTCCAGGTATCCATCTATATAAACACACGGGAGGTGGCTTCCACTCAAGACTTTAAGCAACAAAAGACTTTTGGAAGTGACTGAACCTACACTCTGTGGGAAGAATTGGGGGTAGTTTCACTTGCCTGTAGTTACACTTTGACACAGCAATGAAAGATTCACTATCATTTTAGTTCTGAGATGAGAACCATGTTTCTCTTTGCTGAGGGTCTGGCGCTAACTCTCAGTCTGTGTGACTAAAGGGTCAGCCCCTGGGCTCCTGGGGACTGGCTCTTCTGCACATCCTGCCTGGTTCCCATCCCACACGGGCTGCTCCGCACCGGTCGTTCATACTCACAACAGCACTCTCAGCACTGAGCCTCAGGGCTTTGCCAATGTAACAGGAAAGGAAAATAACAAATACGAAACATAAATTATAGTAGTTGTGCATCTGAATTCCAGACGTGTAGGATAGATGGACAGGGGAAGCAGAGGGAAAATGATTGCTTAGGAAAACTGGTTATGAAAGGCGAGCCTTCCTTCTACCCACCCACACCCTGGTGTAGCCTGGAAAGAGAACTGAAGTGATATGCATGATGAGATGGCAGGAATTTGGGACACTGGTGTCCCATGACCCAGAATACAGTGAAAGGAGTCAGAGTAGGCTGCAAAAAATGGCTGGGGCCAGGGCTTAAGGAGAAAGCTAATTCCAGTGAGAAGTTCCCCACGCCTGGCACAGCTGAGGGTCCTCGGAACAGCAGCACCACCCTTGGGCCCTGCACTTTAGACCCTTACTACTCAGATTGTGTCCACAGACCAGCAGCATCAGCAGCACCTGAGAGCTTGTTGGAAATGCAGAATCCCAGGCCCGACCCCAGCCTTACTGAACTAGAATCTGTCCTTTAAAATATCCTCTGGCAATTTATGTGCACACTAAATTTTGATAAGAGATTTTTTAGAGCATTGGTCTGCAGCTTTGGCCGTGCATTGGAATTTCCTGGGAAACTTTTAAAAACACCAATTTCCCAACCGCCAGAACACCCAGGTGATTCTAATACGTAGCAAAATCTGAGAACCATGGCCTTGATGGGCTCTGATCTGGCCTTTCTCTGGCTATGCCCCTGTGCATGGAGTGAGTTGGTGGTGTGGGCAGTGGTGTGCTGGGAAACCGGCTCTCCAGGGGAAAACAGCTGATTTGTAGTGTTTGCCAATTCCCATGGTGTAAATATTCCCACCATTGCCGATGTCAGGCTACCAGTGTGATGTCACTGAAAGTGGGATTAGGAAGAGATGTGCAGGGCCTGTGCTGGCCAGCACCACTGCATAGGGCCAATGGGGTGTGTCCGCACTGAGCCTCTCCCCCTCCTTCAGGAGCATGGGATTTCCTGATTCTACGTAGGCCCCTTCCCAAAGGGGGCAGTGTAAACATGGGCTAAGGTGTTCACACGTGAGGTCCCTCATGTGCAGGCTGGTGTTGGTGGTAGGAAGAGAATAGGTGAGGGTTGGGGTCTCCATTTGCACTTTGGCCCCGTGCCCGTAAATGCAGGGCTGGGCCTGCAGAACATGGAGGCCCCATTCCGAATTTTCAGATCTTTCTCAAGCACTGCAGTGGATGGTGACCCTCTGTTGTCGCAGAACATCTCTGATCCTTAAGAAAAGGTTTGCATGCTGGCCTGGCTGAGGTGTGAACAAAGGGGAATGAAGGAGGGGGCAGAATGCTCTTGCCTTGGGTGAGGGAAGGGGACAGAGGACAGCAGATGCCAGAAGCAACAAGACTTAAAGGAATCAACAATTTAAACGAAAGTAACCAGGAGAATATAGCCCAACACCCCCCTCCCAAGATCCCTTGGAAATGCTGGGGAGGCTGCTGGACTTCCCACAGGATGTGGGCCATGGATTTGAGGTGTTTTATTTGTTTGTTAAAGGAAGGGTGAGCCCTGAAGGCTGGAGGATTTAGGGCAAAGAGCCCAGACCCTGGAGTTACACTGTGGGTTAAAATCCCAACTCCCTACTTGTAGCCTTGTGGCCTTGGGTAAGCAGTGCGGGCCTTGGGCTAGCTATGTGGGCTTCTGCCTCCTACTCCATATCTACTTCCTAAGCCTGGGGAGGGTGTCTGAGGAGCCAGTGTGTACTTGGAAAGCAGATAGTTGCCAGATCTGGGGCAGGAATGGGACAAGGAGGGCAAAGGGCCTGGTGGCAGTCACCACCAGGAGGCCTGGAGGAGGTAGGACAGACCAGGGGCCCCCTCTGTGAAAGGAGCATCTCTCGGGAGGCTGGCCCTCAGAAAGAAGGGCACCAGGACCACTGGAGGGACTGGTCAGATGAAAAGGAGTCTGAGACAAACATCACCTCTTCCCAGGGGGTGTTGGCGCCAGCCTTCTGCCTCTCACTGGAATGCCAGGTAGTATTTCCTGTAAAATATTCAAAGTGTGAAGGCTTGAGCCCCACCAATGATTGCCAGAAAGTAAGCCCTCTTGAAAGGCCTGCGAGCTCCCTAGAGTGCTGGCATTTCCGCTATTCGCGTGCATGTGTATGTGAGGGAAGGGAAGAGGGTGTCCCATGGGTTGGCAGGGTCTTGTGCCTCCAGTTTCCTTCTCAGCCTAACTGGCCGGTCAGAAGTAGTCTCCTTTTTGTTTGTATGTTCTCAGCTTAGAGCCAGTCCATCTTCAGGGCGTCCAGCCTGCAGCTTCCTCCACTAGACTAACTGACATCCTCACCGCGGACATACCCGGACTCCTGGCCCTATCCAGGAGGCCCCAAGAGAGGAAGAGCTTATTCTCCCATTCTGGTCCAAGGCCTGTTTTAGCCTTCACATCTTTTCTGCGCTTGAGTTCTTCCCAAGGTTACTAAAAACAGAAATGCCCACAATCATCAAAGAAAACCTATCTCCTACATATAGAGGCAAGTTAGGGAGGGGGACGAGAATTGCAAAAAAATCCCAATAAGACAATTAAATCAGGGTCAAATAGGAGTTTTGTATGATATTAACATACCTAGGGACATAGGTTCTGGTGTTTTCAGGGACCCGGACTCCTTCCATCTTGTTGCTCTGTCACCCCTGGGATGTTGCCGTCAACCACACGGTCCGCAACAGCTTACTGCCACCACCACTACATCCACGTGCTAGCCAATGGGAAGAGGAAAGGAGAAGAGGAAGGCATGCCCCTTTGCACACATGATTTCTCATATCTCACTGATCAGAACTTAGCCACATGGCCATAGCTACCTGCAAGGAAGGCTGGGTAAAGCAGTCTCTATTCTGGGGAGCCATTTGCCTAACTGAAAGTTCTGTTACTATGGCAGAAAAAGAGAACAGATATGAAGGTTCAGCTCTCAGCCTCTGCTACAGATATCAACAACCCAAACTGAGTTGGGCTGTGCCAAACTTGGTCCAGCTCCTGAGAGTCTCCCGGGGAAGATGAAGGACAAGTCAGCTTCCCCTACCAGGACAGCTGAAGTGAACCTTCAGAAGGGGATGTGGTTGTCGGGCATTGTCCCCATGTTCAGTGAGCAGGCTGCCCAGAGGACAGAGAAGCCCAACATGGACCTGAGGGCCTGCGCTCGCCAACGTGAAAGCACATGGGCTTTCGTTTTCCCCACTATTTAGTGGAACAGGAGCTCATGAAAAGGGGTACATTCGTTGTGGAAAAAAAGGGTTGTGGGGTTTTGGGGGTGTTTTTTTATTTGTTTTTGTGTCTCATAATCTAAAAGTGAAATTCTCTTTCTCTTTCTCTCTCTCTCTCCCCCCACCTCCTCTACACACAGAGTAAATTTCCCGGCCTTGTTTTTCAGATGCATTTCTAAGAAATCCTTTTTATAGAGAGCGCCTTATCTCTGTTTATTCTTACTTCTGTATGCATTCTGCCAACCAGGCAAAGCTGAAAGGGAAAATATTTTAAGTTAATAGGATACATAATTTTTTCTCCTGCCAGGAAGGTGTTTGTTCAGGCAGCAGGCTGAGAGAGTGAGGACAGCTCTGCTCACACTGGCGCTTCCCCATGGTGTGAACAGTGTAGTGACAGGTCTGTCCCCAGAGCAGAGTGTGGCGCAGGGCAGGCAGAAGCCCTCATGATACCTGCTTCCACCTTTGGCTTCTCTTCAACCTGATGCTCACGTGTGGCTGGAGTCTCTGATTTGTAGCTAATTCTCTGACATACAATACACCCTTATTCAATTGTTAGCATACAAATTCGTCTCATTGCTACATATGAATATTTTAGTATTATCTACTATTTTGTTGAGTTCTTTCCTCTACAGTATTGACTGATAACTGATTCTTGGTATACTCATTGAGTTATGCATTTATTTAATATTTAGTGTAATAGTAGCTGAGATTTATTGAGCACAATGCCAGACTCCGCATGTAGGTCATTTTATCTAATCTTCCTAAAAATCCTGCAGGGCTACTGTGCACAGTTGTACAATTTATGCCTGGCGGAGGAGGGCACAGGAGATTGAGTGAGGCTAAAATCTAACCTGGGTCCCCACGCCCCATGCTGTGCGCTGGGGGAGAGGCTACATCCCCCTGGAGGGAAGAAGTTTTCTTCACGTAAAGGCAGCAGCCAGAAGCGGTATATTTGGAGGCTTGGTTATCTATGAAATGGATAACTTACTATTCCCATTACACGGATTAAGAAATTGGAGTATAAAGAAGTTAAGAAACTTCCCTGAGGTCACGCAGCTGGCAGGAGGGAGAGCAGGGACTCAAACCAGCAAGACTGACTCAGAGCCCAGGTGTTAGCATGGACGCTGTCGGGATAGCGTCTTTTCTGCTCCCTGGAAATGCTCAGTCTTCGGTTGTAAGCAGCTAGAAGACGGGCATCCACGTGCACATGATTGGCCGTAGGCTCTGTACAGTACACTATGTCAGCGAGTGCATAAAATGCGTCCTTGACACTAAAGCAATCACTGCTCAGATTGTATGGCCAGAGATCTCCAGCTACCACACCCAGATGCTTGGGACTGGGATTTCACAATGTTTAACAGGGAGAGAAGAGGCGCTGAGAACTGTCAGAGAAATGACGCCCCGAGGAAATCAACCCCGCTGGATCCCCTTTTCTAGGATGTGCACAGTTCAGATGACAAACAAGAGTCTGGAGTCTGGAAATCAGGCAGCCAAGCTCGCTGCAAGGAGAGGATTTGACGTCACCTCTCCATCCCCCCATCTCCCTTCACCCAGCCACACATCTTTGCAGAGTCCTGAAAGATCAACCCAGCCATAAAATACATCTCGCTTCTAACTTTGTGCCTACAGTTTCCACCATATAATGATTTCTTTGGGTGATAGTTGCCGTATCTGCTGCCACCACCCTCCAATTCCTCCCCACTTGTTCCCTGATGCCTGAAATGCCTTTAATAGGGAACAAAGCCTTTCATTTCATAGAGGGTGATGAGGCTTAAAATGCAAGCACCCCTCGGAGAGGCAGCGCATTGATTTAAATTCACACCGTGTAACTTAGGTATAAATGAGTGATCAGGTGGGTTTTTTTTTTATTTTTTTTTTCTGAGAGCACATTTTGATGAGGCAAAGGCAGGGAAGGAATAAAGACAGGGTTGGAGGAAGGGCAGCTTAGAGAGGGAAAAGGACACAGAAAGGAGAGGCTAGGGCTACCCAGGATGAATCTCTGTGGCATCAGCATATGCCTGCCCTGCCCCCCCATGCTCCCTGAGTGGGTCCCGTGCTGTGTGGTGCAGGGGAGAGGCGTGGCCTTTGCAGGGCATCAGGTCTGGGTTCGAAACCCAGCTGTGTCGCCCTAGCAAGGTACCTAACTTCTCTGTGCCTGAATTTCCTCTCTGTAGAATGAAGAGTAATAAAACCTCCCTTGCACGGCTGCTTTGGGATTTTTTTTTTAATTGTGGCAAAATGCACATAAAATTTACCATCTTAACCATTTTTAAGTGTGCAATTTAGTGGCATTTAGTGCATTCACAGTGTTGTGCAGCCATCACCACTATCCATCTCCAGAACTCCTTTCATCTTGCAAAACTGAAACTCTGCACCTGCTACCACATGAACAAGAACTCCCCGTTTCCCCTCCCCTCAGCCCCTGGCAACCACCATTCTACTTTCCATCTGTATGGATTGGACTACTCTAGGGACCTCGCATAAGTGGATCATACAATATTTGTCCTTTTTTCACCTAGCATAACGCCTTCAAGGTCGATCCATGTTGTAGCAAGTGTCAGAACTTCATTCCTTCTTAATGCCAAATGATATTCCATTGTATGTATAAACCACATCGTGTTTATCCATTCAGGTGTTGATAGACATTTGGGTTGCTTCCACCTCTTGGTTACTGTGGATAATATTGCTCTGAACATAGGTGTACTGATACCTGTTCGAATCTTTGCTTTCAACTCCTGTGTGTGTGTATATTCAGAACTGGAATTGCTGAATCATATGGTAATTATATTTTTAATTTTTTGAGGAACTACCGTACTGTTTTCCACAGCACCTGTAGCCTTTTACATCCCCACAAACTGTGCACAAGTGTTCCAGTTTCTCCACATTTTCACCAACACTTGTTTTCTGTTTTTTTCTCATAGTGACCATCCTAATTTTTAAATGTAGCCAAGTAAAGCTGTCCATGGATATATCCCAAAGTCAAACAATTGAGTAAATCCAACTAGAGAAGACTTGGAGAATAATGTACTAACAGAACTTTGCTATAGATTTCCTTGAAGGGCACAGGGATTTACACAGTGGGTCACACAGCAAAGCGCGTTACAGTTCCACCCGTCCCTCCTGCTCTCTCCACAAAGGCCCTCCCTGCCACATTGCTATTCCTCCTCCACCTCCTCTGCTGGGCCCCATGCTCCTTTGTCATTGTCCCTTTGTCCTTTTCCAAATACTACTCACTCATCTGGCCCACCATGCTGTGTGCAGGCTCCATAGGAAGCAGAATCCGCTTTTTATCTGCTTTTCTCTTTTAAAGAGAAATTCTGGTGAATAAATTTCTCCACTTCATTGTACAGATCATGAAAATTACCTGGCACATAGTAGATGCTCAACATAGTAGCTGATCTTATGGTACTGTCTTCATAGAGGTGTTCCAAACAGTGAACGAGTTAATGCACGCAAAGTGCTTAGAACCCTGCTGGCACTCAGTAAGTGCTTTGGGAAGGTTAGCTACCATTATTGTGGTGGAAGTAATGGGGAGCCTAGAGTATAGGACTTAATCATTTTTTAGTAAGAGAAGCTGCCAAAACTTTGGGTGCAGGTGACCACGTAAAGTCATCTTGGAAAGGGATCATCTTTGACTTTTCCTAGAACTTTAGAGCGCTCCCATTTAAGTATGCAAATGTAAAGTGACCAGGCACCTGTTGCTCTATTATTATTGAGGAAATTCTATAACAGGACTTTTTGTAGCTTGACAAAACCTGCTGTTCCCAGTATCCCTTTAGTAGGGAAAGAAGATGAATAAATTTGTAGTGGGGTCAAGGGACCTCTTAGAAAGAAAAAAATTGAGAGCTAACCCTTCCATTTTGAGATTCTGTGGTTATATTTGGAAGGTCCCAACTGAATCTGCTGTGAGAACAAGAAAGAGTTTCAGAGAGGAACTCACCCAGAGGGAGGAGGCACTCAGACGGGCTACAGCAGGGCCCGGAGCTTGGCGGGGTGGAGGAGGAGGGTTGTGGTCAGTTCTGGTATATCCCTGGGCCTGGCGGTCTCTCTGGTCTGGAAGCAGCCCACCAAAGCAGTGGGAAAGAGCAACTGGTGGACTCTATAGCTTTGTCTAGTGGCTAGTTTGGAATTGCCTGCATCGCCACCGGTTTTGCTTCTGAGAGAGACACAAAAACATGTTGAGAATCTTCCAGTTTGCACACCTAGCACCTAGCACATGTCTGGAATAAAGCAGGTGCTCAGTAGAGGTTGTGGGACTGAAGTGGGACTAGTGTGAACACAGCGCAGCAGGACCAGACACTGAGACCCTGGGCATTTCTTCTCTTCCTGCCTCTGCCCCAGCAGTGACTCCTCTGTGGCTATCTCCGTTTATTCCTGCCGCTGTAACAAAATACCTTAGACTGGGTAATTTATAACAACAGAAATGTGTTGCATACTGTCCTGGAGGTTGGGAAGCGCAAGGTCAAGGTGCTAGCAGATTCAGTGTCTAGTGAGAGCCTGCTCCTCACAGATGGTGACTTCTATGTGTCCTCACATAACGGAAGGGGCTAGGAGGCTGTCTGGGGCCTCTTTTATAAGGGCACTAATCCCACTCACGAGGGCTCTACCCTCATGACTCGTCACCTCCTAAAGGCCCCACCTCTTAATACCATCACATTGGGGGGTATAGGGTTTCATCATATGAATGGAGGGAGCGGCACAAACATTCAGCTGTAGCAATGACTGTCCACTAAGAGGGCGTGGGGAGAGTTAGCCAGCTGGTGTTTGGGAGTTCCAGACCGTTTGAACAAGCGCTTTTCTCAGGGGAGAATTTGAGGGTAGTTGTCTTCTCTTCCGCATGGTATGTCATGGTTTCACTCTGCCTTTTCAGTACTTGAAATCATAGCTTCCAAAAGTGTAAATTCAAGGTTTTTCCAAGGAATGAATCCTTTCCTTTTTTTTCTTAGATTAATGCTAAAGAACAGAGAGTTTCTGAGCATTAAGTCCGAATGGTTTGGTTGGTTTTGTTCACAGGGGTAGAGGAAGCTTTTTTCTAATTATACCTTTTTAAAAAATACTAAATATTGGCCGAGCGCGGTGGCTCATGCCTGTAATCCTAGCACTATGGGAGGCCGAAGAGGGTGGATCGTTTGAGCTCAGGAGTTTGAGACCAGCCTGAGCAAGAGCAAGACCCCACCTCTACCAAAAATAGAAAGAAATTAATTGGACAACTAAAAATATATAGAAAAAATTAGCTGGGCATGGTGGCGCGTGCCTGTAGTCCCAGCTACCCGGGAGGCTGAGGCAGGAGGATCGCTTAAGCCCAGGAGTTTGAGGTTGCTGTGAGCTAGGCTGACACCACGGCACTCTAGCTCGGGCAAAAAGAGTGAGACTCTCTCTCAAAAAAAAAAAAAAAAAATACTAAATATTAAGGACTAAATGTTTGTATCCCCACAAAATTCATATGTTAAAATTCTAACCCCCAATGTAATGGTGTTAGGAGGTGGTGCCTTTGGGAGGTAATTAAGTCGTGAGGGTGGAGCCCTGAAGAATGAGATTCGTGTTCATATGAAAAGGACCCCTGAGAGCTCTCTAGCCCTCTTCCCACCATGTGAGGACACAGCGAGAGGAAGGTCATTTATGAACCAGGAAACGGGCCTTCACCAGACACCAAATTTACCAGTGCCTTCATCTTGAACTTCCCAGCCTCCAGAACTGTGAGAATGTTTTTTAAAGTGACTCAATCTATGGTATTCTGTTACAGCAGACTGAACTGACAAAGACATTGAGTGTGATGGTTTATTTTAAGTGTCAGCTGGACTGGATTAAGGAATACCTAGAAACCTGGTAATTTGGGGTGTGTCTGTGAGCGTGTTTCCAGAGGAGATTATTAGCATGTATGTCTGTGTGGACTAGGTAAGGAAGATCCACCCTCCGTGTGGGCAGGCACCATCCCATCTGTTGGGGTCCTGGAGAGAACAGAAACAGAGAAAAGGAGAATGTATCACTCTATATGCTGGAACTGGGATACACTCTTTCTCTCCTGTCCTTGGACAATAATCCAGGCCCCTCTTGGACTCTAGGACTTATACCAGTGGCTTCCCGGGTTCTCGGGCCTTTGGCCTTAGACTGAGAGTTACACCATTGGCTTCCCTGGTTCTGAGGCCTTCGGGCGTGGACTGAACCACGCCACCAGCATCCCAGGATCTCTGGCTTGCAGACAGCCTGTTGTGGGACTTCTCAGCCTCTGCAATCACATGAACAGTCTCCCTATAAATCACCCCTCATATACCTATATCTGTCTCCTACTGAGTCTGTCTCTCTGGAGAACCCTGACTAATACATTGAGCAAATTCTAGAATCTAGCAAACATAAATCCTCCTCTTCTAGATTTTTAACAGGAGGGAGAGGGCTGACCCATATCTTGACTACTCATTGTTTATACAGCAACCAGCACCATATAAACACCGCGCCAGGATGACTGGCACGGTCACAGCCCCACCCTTTTGTTTTCTACACCTTTTTTTCCCTCTTGAGTGTTGTCAAGAGCTGTGCAAAGAAAGCCAGTTGTGCTCCACCCAAGCATGTAGGAAGGACAGACTACAACAGGGCAATGGAGGGAGATGGAATAACATCTACCTGCAAGTGAGACAGCTCTGGGTTTGAATCCTTCTTCACAGACTAACTGTGTGACCTTGAAGAGGTTACTCAGTGTCTCTGAGCCTCAGACTCCTCAAAGGTAAAGTGAGAATGATAGTAAATGCACCTCACAGGACTGTTGGGAGGATTAAAGGTGCTAACAGGTAGTGTATGGTCCTCGGTGAAGAATTGCTCTCCTGCGATGGCAACTAAGGCTGTATGTGTTAGGCTGAAAACCAGTGGGCAGCTCCCGGAGGCAGGAGGTGTTCATGTCCTGACTCCCTGACATTCGTACGTCATTCATGCGTCACTGTAACTGCCGCAGGCATGTTCAGACAGAAGTTTCTCGTGTCCGGGACACTCTCTCTAAATAGTTTACATCCTCAGGCTGCTATTCAGTAGGGGCCCCAGCAGAGGCTTCTAAGAAGGAGACGTTAACTCATTCCCCCAGTGCCTGCCTCTCTGCTCGGGAAAAATTTGGACAGGAGGAAGGCTCAGCTAACCGCCATTAAAAGCAGCGCTTCAGCACTTGGTGTTCCTCCTGCGGGCCTCGAGGCTGCGCACCCAGGAAAACAGTTGGTGGAAAACTGGAAGAAAGATTCCCCTTGTTCTTCCTGATGGGTTGTATTCCAAAAGTGGTACTTGACAGAGCATCTTTGAGGCTTTTCCCAATCCATTTAAGGGCATCTAGGAGAAATGAAAAATATTTCCACCCCCTTCCCTTGCTCTCCCCCCAGCTCCTCCCCTTGCTGTTCTTTGCTTTTCTGTCCTCATCTCCTAACATCAATACCTTTCTCAAAGTATCCTGGTATCAACTGTCACACAGAAAATGCTCTCTTTTCCTGCTCTCAAAAAGATTATTCTAGGGC
>NW_012143745.1:676713-683347 GCF_000956105.1 Propithecus coquereli | reverse complement strand
AATAAATCCTGTAGCCTACTGATTAAACAACGGGGAGGGAGAGGGAGGAAATGAACTTGAGGTCATGGAAAATGCAGCCAGAGGTGGATAATGTGCATATGCGTGTGTTCGTGTGTCTTTCTTAAAATGAGCTACTTTTTCACGCCTGACAAGCGGGCAGTGTGTGTGCACGCGTGTGCAAGTGTGTGCATGTGTGTACACGTGAGCGCGGGTGCATGGACAGTGAGTCCTCCTTCTGTGGTATTGGCAGCAAATGATGATGTTTTAAGCAGTTAGAGGAGATAGGAAGCAGCTCTGGCTTCAAATTCCTGCCATTATCTGCCCCAGTCTCCTTTGGAACTGGTAGTGAATGAGCGATCTTAATGTTCAAGGTCAATCCCTCCGTGACACGCCTTCTCAGGTGAGCGCACAGAGATAACACTGAGGCCTGGACACTCCTCAGCAGCTTCTTAGCTGGGTGGTGAAAACAAAAATGCCACCTAATTCGTCACTGGCTCTTTCCAGTGAATGAAGGAGGTTTCTGTTTTAAGAAATAAAGTGACATACTGTTGATTCACTGCCCACAGGGAGATTCTGAGCAGAGGCTTCCTAGCCTTTGTAGAAATTTGCATACAACTTCCACTTCCTGCTTCGGAGCCTGTTCTGCTACTTACCTGGGCCCAGAGAGGGCGGAAGGAGGCTGCGAGCGACCCAAGGTGGAGAGAGACGCGTAGCAGGGAGCCGACCACCCCCTGGGCCCGGTCTGTCTGTCCGTGGTGGTTCTAAGGTAAGTTATTCAGGGTTGCCACCTGCCTTGTCTTTTTTCTTAACCACTGACCCATTTTCCAAAACATTCTGTGTCTCCTTTACTGAAATATTCTGTTGTTATTTTCCTCTGCCTTCCTTTCCCCACCTTTAACTTGTTCGCACAGAGACCAGCTTGGGCTGAGAAAATGACAGCAAAGTTTCTGCTGCAAGAACGTGTTGGGGGTTTAGTATTTCAGACAGGCGAGCCCCGGTTAACTCTTTGGGGAGAGGAGGCACGCACACTGGCACACAGAGCTGCCTGGGAACAATTTATTTGGGCATTTAGTGTCCCCACAAGTTTCGATCAAGAATTCAAGCCCCACTTCTCCGAGGACGGAGCCGGGGATGGCAAGGATTAAGTAACTGGCTTCCAGCCGCAGAACACGTCAGTGGCAGAGTGGGAAGGAGAACTCCAAGTTTTCCCAATCCCTGTTTCATGCAGGCAAAAAAAAAAAAAAAATCAACACCACATTCTTGGGCCAGGAAGTTCTGCTGAGCTCTGTGCTGGCTGTGAGCTGCCCCTGCTGCCCCCACCCTCACCCCCAGCCATCCCAAGCAACCCTGGCGTTTGCTGGCACTGGACCGAGCCTTTGGGGAAAACAAGAGGAGAAGTGCTAGTACTTGATTTTAGAAGCTAATCAAGCTTCCTGTGACTTTCAAGTTCAAGATGGTCTCTTAGCTATAATAGGGGGATTTTCTTTTTTTAAAAGGACAGGAGAAAAAGAGGCCAATAAATAATTTTTTAAAAGGACAAGAAACTTGGTTTCAAGTTCTTACTCCACTTCTTGTGGTTGCGTGACTTAGGCAGTTCACTTGGCTCCCCAGGCCTGGATTTCTTCATCAGTAAAGTGTGTGTGTGGGAAGGGGAGCAGGACTAACATGATTATGTCCAAATTCCCTTCTAGCAAAACAAGGCCAGGGTAGTCCCAGAGGGGTAGCCATAATGGGTGGTCTTAGAAGACTTGTTTTGTTTACTGATTATTCACATAGATTAATTTTACCTTCCACTACCACTTGGTTAGCCCCTGGGGAAGAGCACTTTGTTTCTTGATACTTTTCTATCCCCCAGAACCCAGCAAACTACCAAACACCTGGGAGGTGCTCAGGCTCCTCCCACATAAGCTGCTTTGATTTCTGTTCCACTCCTCTGCTCTCAAGGCAAAAGGTAAAGCAGCAGTCAAGGGCAAAAGGCTGGAGGGGCTGGGCAGCAACGTGGCTCTGCAGGAGGGCTGCCCAAAACTAAGGACTTATGATTAGATTGGCTCCAGCCAAATAGGACAAAACCGGGAATTTCTTGAGTTAGTTCACGTCCCATCGGGGTTACCCAGGAAGGATCATTGTGTGCATTTAACCACAGCGTCCAGGCAGGCCAGAGAACCGGCAGACAAGCCAGGCTCCAGAAGCCAGAGTTACTGACTTAGCTGGAGCTGGAAACCCTCCACCAGTCACTGTGTGTGGGGCCTTTAATGGGAGGGGAAAGGAAACTGTGAAACATCCTAATACCATGTAAGGGTGATGACTATGATTAGACACATTATTAGATGGTGGATACACTGAATCCTTAACCTTCTCTAAACCACTACTTTTCGTCTTTGTTATTGTTTCTTTTGGGCAATTACGGTCAATACAGTTCAAACAAGCTCTGGCTGGCTGGGATGGGCCGATTCAGGGCTTTCGGTATTGCTAATCTGTGGGATATTAAGGTCCTGGTATAGTCCTTGTCATGTTTTTAGGTGTTTCTATTTTCCTGGGATGAGAGGACAGGAATTTCAAGATGTTTTTCTTGCATTGAGTTCCTGATTTTATTTTCAAATAACGATGCACCATTCTCTAAAATCAGGCCAACTGTTCAGTTGCCAGCCTAGCTTTGATCCTTAAAGACCACACCACGGTCATTCTTAATCTGGAGCTGCAGCCATAGGTCATTCCATGATGGAGCGTCGAGAGGTGGATAATGTGATTACTCTGGTCTGTCCATTGCATGGGGTGGACTAACCACGAATGAAGTCTGAGCAATGTGCCAACATGTCGGAGAAAAAGGTTCTTAACTCAAGGATATTCATTTTTGGAGGGATCAAGGCAGAAAATGGTAAAGCCTGCTTCCTCCAGGATTAAGGAGTTAATAACTTTCAAATGTTCTGAAAATAAAAAGAAGAGGAGAAGACAGTCATATTTGCAGGCATTCTTTAACAGACACTCAGAAAGATAGATTATGGTGGGGTGGTTTGTCTAAATTAAATCTAGGTTTTACACATCACAAAATGGAAATCTCAGAAATATCCTGAATTCAAATCATTTTTCTGCTGCAGGCAATTTTAGATTAGCCTTTAAAAACATATATGAATTGCAGGCAACTGCTGCAGGAAGAAAAGAGAGCACAGATGAGGCACATTCAACTTCAAATTCCTTTCAGATCCAACGAAATGACCCCTAATGTTTGATCACATTTCCTTCTCAAAACAATCCTGCAGTCCTTCCGTGAGACAGCATCTGAGGATTGGAATCAAGAAGCTGCCCCCCTGGGCCTCTCCTGTTTCTTCCTAACACATTGTCACCAAGGTATTTTTAGTTCATGAAACCCAGGCTGTCCTTTCTCCTACCGACATCCTTTGCCTCCTATGTCCAGCAGGCCTCCTAGGAGCCCATGTGTGCTTGGCTGCCCACTGCTCAGCTCACTGCCTGTGTGTACTTGGATGTAAGCACAGACCTTCCCGGATACCAGAGTTGTAAACTGGCTGAGGAAGGTGGGCTTCCATCCACGCGGTGGTCCTTAGAGCTGTGCCAGTTTGGCTTGGTTCCCTGGTAAGGCAGCTGAAATCAAGCTATGTTGGAGGGATGGGTCTGACTGGAGCTCCCAGCCTGCGTGCCCCCCAACTTCCACTTTGCAGACCCCGCTGCCTGGGGGCCTGGCAGCTCCCTCAGCAATGAGGGATACCTGGCTCTCCTCTGCCTCACTGTTCTGCACTCAGGGCTCCACTGCTTTTCCTTTTTCTCCTCCCAGGGTCAACAGGTCTCCCTCTCATCTCTGAACTCTCTTCCTATTCTAAGTCTGCTGTCCCCAACCCCCGGACCGGTACCGGTTCGTGGCCTGTTAGGAACCGGGCCGCACAGCAAGAGGTGAACAGTGGCAAGTGAGCGAAGCTTCGTCTGTATTTACAACATCCTCATTGCTGGCATCACCACATAAGCTCCACCTCCTGTCAAATCAGAGGCCGCATTAGATTCTCATAGCAGCGCGAGCCCTACTGTAAACCGCGCATGCGAGGGATCCAGGTTGTGCGGCTCCCTATGAGAATCTAATGCCTGATGATCTGAGGTGGAGCTGAGGCGGTGATGCTAGTGCTGGGAAGTGGCTGCAAATACACATTATCATTAGCAGAGAGGTTTGAGTGCACAATAAATGTGATGCACTTGAATCATCCTGAAACCATCTCTCCCACCGCCCCAATTCATGGAAAAATTATCTTCCATGAAACCGGTCCCTGGTGCCAAAAAATTGGGGGATCGCTGTTCTAAGTTGTCTGCCCAAAGCCTCCCTATCCTTTAACACTCTTGCCCTTTACCCGTGTTCTTTCTTTTCCTTCCGACTGCCCCTTCTTGTAGCCAGTAATACCTACAAATTACAATTATTTTTAAATACATCTCTCTTCTACACCAATAAAGGGCAAATAAAAAAAAAATGTCATTTAAGGTTTTCCCACTTTCCTTACTTCTCTCCTCTTGTATTCTTTCTTCCTTTCTATCCCTTCCTCTTCCTATCCTGATTTTTCCTTTCTCCCCTTCCTCTCCTTCACTCTGTAGCCTGGACTGAATTAGGGATCGTGAATGTGTGCTTAGAGAAACCATCTTATCTGAAAAACAAAACAATGACAAAAACAACAAAAAAAGACATGGCCTGGTTGAGGTTGTTTTCTAAATGTTTATTGCCATTCCCAATGTGGTGGAGTCAGTATGTTCCCATTAGTCTGTGTCCTCCTCATTTAGTAGCTCAGAGGGGTCCCAGAGCAAACTTCCTCAAATCAGGTCAGTTCACGCTACACCGCCTTCAGCCTGATGTGAGTCTTCCTGTGCAGGGTTATGTCCAAGGGCCAGTAAATGTTCCCTTGTCTCCAGGGCTCACCACGGTTTCAAATCCTCTGGCAAACCTCATGGAAGAACTTCTCTGTCTGGGAAATTCTGCAAGTAAACTTGGAAGTGTTTGTTCACTGGAGTTTGAATCTGGACCAAACAGTTCACTCAAAACCAACCTTCCACCAAGCAAACCAATGTTATGAAAGTTTGCATGCGTTTGGGCAGTAAACAAAGAACATTAATGAGTTTAAAGATTTTTTATAATAAAATCCATGACTTTTAGACACTTATAAAAAAATGATTCTCTAAGGAATGAAGGACCTTGAGAATCTGTAATGAAAGTATCTGATCCAAATCGGATCTGAGGATCCTCCCAACTGTAAATTTATATATACGTGTATGTAATGCCCACCTGAAATATTCATGCTGTATGTCTCCAGGACTCTTCAACCCTATTTTTGACCCAAAGAAAGCTTAAAAAAAAAAAATTCCAAGCAGTTGGTGAACACCAAGCCCTGATTATTTCAGAGCTGTTAATGTGGTTTATTAATTACTCAGGCTGCTCACTCCTGCCCTTCCTCTGGTCCTTGCTGTGCTATTTGTCTTCTTTCAGGGACATACACCTTCATTAAATCCCATCCGTCCTTGCCTCAGAGTCGTCCCCTGGAAGATATCCCTTCTCTGGATGCATCACCATTTATCATCACCCTTTGTTTGTGCTCTGTCAACCAGTTTTCAATTTATTTTGAATTCAGTTTATGATTAAAATTTAATGAGATCCAATCAAGTGCTTTTCTCAAATCAAGATGCCTCTGCAGTCTCCTCCATATCCTCTATTGTAATGGCACGAGGAAAGCTACTGCAGGTTTCCAGCCTAGCAATTCTTTATAGAACACAGGTGGCATGTTTCCATGCCTCCTTAGCCTCAAGGTGAATGGTTCAGAAACACATGTATTCCAGAAGTTTCTAGGGCTTATGTGGCTTCCCCGTCCCCTTTTTCCCTCCCAAACAGCTGTACCAGTCAGTGTTCCCAACCGAGATACGAGCAGTCAAGTGCACAGGCTCTGGTGCTGACCTGCTTAGATTTGAAAACCTGCTCTGCTAGTTACTGGCCTCGTGACCTTGGAAAAGTTACGTAACCTCCTGGTGCCTCAGTTCCCTCATCTGTAAAATGGGACTAACAATAGTACCTGTCAAATAGCGTGCCTGTGAGCATTAAATAAGTTAATACATATACAACTCTTGGAACAGTATTTCCCACATAGTGACCTTTCAGTAAGTATGAACAATGATTGCTAACACAGAGTGAGGTTTCTTATGTATATCCATTTCATTAGGTTTGTATTGTGATTTATCAACATAATCTACATCAGCAGTAAACTACAACCCTTAGGCTAAAGGTGACTCATAGGCTGTTTTTGCATCAGCCTACAATTAAGAATGGTTTTTATATTTTTAAAGGTTGTTACAAAAAAAATAAAAATAAAAAGGAGCAGAATATGAGACAGAGACTGCATGTGGCTCATAAAGCATAAACTATTTTCTCTCTGGCCCTTTGCAGAAAAAGTGTGCCAACTCCAGTCTGTATGGCTTAATGGAAAGCGCTGGGAGAGCTATAGGCCAGATTTAGCTTCCCCAGTCTTCACTGGCTTCACCCATGTCAAGTGACTTTGGAACAGCTACTCAATGCGTCTAAGCCTCTGTAAAATGGGAATGGCAAAGTGGTAACACTTTCCCTGCCTGTGGCCCTGGCTTGTTTTAAAAACCAAATGAGGCC
>NW_012143745.1:675370-676663 GCF_000956105.1 Propithecus coquereli | reverse complement strand
TTATTCTAATAATAATTTTGAAGCAGAAAGTTCAAGGCCAAAGTAATAAAATGCAATTAAAAAAATCCAAAAAACTTAAGTTTTTTTATTTTTTTTGAGACAGAGACACACTCTTTCAACCAGGCTGGAGTATAGTGGCATGATCATAGCTTACCGCAGCCTAAAATGCCTGGGCTCAAGTGATCCTCCTGCCTCGGCCTCCCGAGTAGCTATGACTACAGGTGTCCACCATTTTCTCTCTCTCTCTCTTTTTTTTGGTAGATACAGGATCTCACTGTCGCCCAGCGTGGTCTCAAACTCCCAGTTTCAAGTGATCCTCCTACTTCAGACTCCCGAGTAGCTGGTATTATAGGCATGAGCCACCATGCCCAGCCAACTTTATTCTTTTTAATGAAAAAGTTCTACACGTTATTGTGGAAAAAAAGAATCAAACAGCCCATATGCGTGTATAGCATAAAAGCCCTCCATTCTCACTGGTTTCCCTGAATTGCATTCCCTTGAAGTGACCACTGCTAAACAGTTTGGCATGCATCCTTCCAGACATTTCTAACTTGGTCATTGAACAGATATGTAGTGATTGCCTACAATGTTCCGGCCAGTGTGCTAGGTGCTGGGGACCAGTGGTGAACAAACACAAAGCTATATACATACGTATGTATGTGTGTCTGTTATATATATTGGCAAAAATAAGATAGTATTTTTACTAAATAATATCTCAGAGCCACTTTTCCATGGTAGTGTGTAGAAATACATACATACATACATATTTATGAGTTTTCTTAGCTGTATCGTATTCTGTTACAAGGACATACCAAAATGTATATAGCCTATATACGCTGTTTTTAAAACAAGCCATATTCTCTGCTTGTAGAAGGTAGAGCAACCTGCTTCACGTGTCCTGCTTGAGGAGAACCTGGCTCTGTCTGGACAGGGATCCTCTAGGGCCTGTCCCCTGCACAGGGGTAGAGAGAGAGCCAGCTGAGTGGGCTAACCCTCCTACCTCTTCGACAGGCAGACAAGTCCAGCACCAGGAGCACAGTGTGCCCGCCTGGGATGCACAGTTGGCCGGTGGCATGGCTGAGTTCATATCCAGGTCCCTCGGACTCCAAAGCTCCCAGTGACACAGCTGCCATCACCCTCTGTGTGCCTATACACGCATAGCGGTGGTATCATCCTGCCTGCAGCATCTCCTTCATGCAATAAATCCTGTAGCCTACTGATTAAACAACGGGGAGGGAGAGGGAGGAAATGAACTTGAGGTCATGGAAAATGCAGCCAGAGGTGGATAATGTG
>NW_012143745.1:620598-662525 GCF_000956105.1 Propithecus coquereli | reverse complement strand
AAAAAAAAACAAATGAGATGATGTGTATTCAACGTGCCAAAAATTACTCACATATACACATGTTCGTTAAAAAGATATGGTCTCTGTACCTTAGCTTCATAGAATAGCGTTAGCACTTCGGTATAAAACCAAGGGAACGTAGTCTACACAAATCACTTGTTGCAGTAAAAATAACAAAATAGTAATTGCTTTTTGAGAGTTTGATATTGGCCAAGCTCTACATTCAGCACTTTATCTTCATCTTCTTTTTATCCTCACAACACCCCTGTGGGGGTAAATGTTGCCGTTTTCCCCATTTGCAGATGAGAAAAATGAGGCTGGAAGAAGTTAAGCAATTTTTCCAAGGTCACACATGTAATGATGCAGCTGGCAGAGAGAATCTAAACCTAGGGAGTCTGAATCCAGAGCCTATGTATTTAAGTACTGCATATTTTCCCACATCCTAGAAATGTGTGTTGATTTAGGGTAAGCCCCTCTGGAAGGCAGAAGCCACGGGCACCCGTGAATGTGGGCATTAGACCTGTTCATGTGTGCCCTGGGAGAGACTTGCTTCCCACGTGGGCCGCAGTGGGGTCCAACAGACCCGTAGGAAGGGAGGCAGGCACGATGAGAGGGAAAGAAGCTTTTGATAAACTGTGAGATCAGAAAGATAGTGCTGTGAAGACTAACAGGCCCTGTTTCAAGAAACTATTAAGACAGGATGTGCTAGAGGAGGATAATGTTGCTGGGAACAGTCATGAGCAGAGTTGGAGGCAGCTCAAGGGAGCTGACTGAGGGCTGTGGACAGAAAAAGAAAAAAGAAAAAGAGGGGGGTGAAGCATGGGAAAGTGTGTAAATGGGACACCAAGGGAGCATTGTCACAGGGGATGTCTAGGCTGTGGACTTCTGGAGAAGATTGTATCTGCAAAACCAGGCTGCTGGGGTACAGTAGAGGAGCCCAGAGGAAGGTCTCAGGCCCAAGGAGGCAAAAAAGAAGCCAAAGTGAGAGACACGGAGAGAGAGAAACTGACAGGGATCTGAAGAAAGATGCTGGTCAGATCCAAGAGCTAGAACCACAGCTCACTGTCCCAAGGGCAATACGATTCCAGAGAAGCACAGCTACTGTCTTTGGGGTCAGTAAGAACTAGACTCACATGCCCACCTGTTCTGTCCAGCTGTGTGTCCCCGGGACTATCCTCTGTTCCCAGCTTGTGCCCACCCATGCTTACCTGGGCAAATGTTCCCACCCTCCGCTGAAGGGTTTTTTGTATTTTAAGAGACATGTTCACTCTCTCCTGGGTGGTCTCCTGAATTCCTCATTTGCACTGGTTCTTAATCTTTGTGAACATCAGAATCACTAGTGGAGCTTTTCCTTTTCCTTTTTTATCTTTTAAGTAAATATACATGTACTTGGTACAAAACTTAAAAGGTATAAAATGTTCTGAAAAGCAAATCTCCTTCCTGCTCCATTCTTAGTCATCCAGTTCCCTTCCCAGAAACAACCACTCTCCTAATTTCTTACAAGATGACAGATGTATATACAATCTTACATCGTACAAAGGATGGCATACCCTACACACTGTTGCACTCTTTAATTTTTTTTTAACTTAAAAATAAATCTTAGAGGCTGGGTGCAGTGGCTCACGCCTGTAATCCTAGCACTTTGGAAGCCCGAGGAGGGAGGATTGCTTGAGACCAGGAGTTCAAGACCAGCCTAAGCAACATAGCAAGAGCCTGTTCCTACAAAAAATGTAAAAATTAGCTGGACATGATGACACACGCCTGTAGTTCCAGCTACTCGAGAGGCTGAGGCAGGAGGATCGCTTGAGCCCAGGAGTTTCAGGTTGCTGTGAGCTATGATGAAGCAATTGCAGTCTAGCCCAGGGAACAGAGCAAGATCTTATACTAAAAAACCAATCAATCAATCCTTAAATCTTAGAGATAGTTCCATTTCAGTTTACACAGCACTTCCTCATTCTTTTTAAAGGATGCGGGGTATTCGTTGTACAAATGTACCACAGTTTAAAAAGTCAGAACCTTGGCTGGGCATGATGCCTGTAATCCTAGCACTTTAGGAGGCCGAGGCCGGAGGATCACTTGAGGCCAGGAGTTCGAGACCAGCCTGAGCACCACAGCAAGACCTTGTCTCTACAAAAAATAGAAAAATTAGCTGAGCGTGGTATTGCACACCTGTAGTCCCAGCTACTCAGGAGGCTGAGGAAGGAGGATCACTTGAGACTGGGAATTTGAGGTTGCTGTGAGCTCTGATGATACCACTGTACCAGGCAACAGAGAGAGACCCTATCTCAAAAACAAAAAACAAAACACAAAAAACCTTTTTGGACATGTGGGTTGTTTCTGGTCTTTGCTGTTATAAAGATTGTTGCCTTGCCTGTCTTCATAGCCTTTTCATTTCACACAATATGTGCATATCTGTGTAGAGAAAGTTCTCGGAAGGGAAATCATTAGGTCGAGGGCATAAGCTTTTTAAATTCTGATAGTTATTGTCAAATTGTACAGATCAATACATTCCCCTTAGCAAAATATGAGAGAATGTCTTTACCTGTGGGACTTAGAACATAATACAGGGAAGCCCGGCCCCACCTTGGAGTTTCTAGGTGTGGGGCCTGGGCCTCTGTATCAGGAGCCTCAGAGGGGGATTCTGCACCAGAAACTCCCTGGTTTTCCTCACCCTCCGGCCTCTCCTGTCCCCCAGGGATTTGCCACAGTGCTGATGAGCTCAAGACCACCCATGGCATTGCCAGCACCACAGCTCCAGGGCCCTAGCTGGCAGGTCTTCTGTCCCCCTTGGGGGTCAGTGCTTTCTCCCTAGGTCATGGCCAGAAAACACGGCTTTTCCACTTCAATCCAGGTGCCACCCTCTCTTAGGCACTGGAGCACAGGCCACACCAGTGTTATCACCATGTAGACAGTGTATGGAGAAGGCCTGGAAGAAAACAGGGGAAAATGGAAATGGTTAGCAATGGTGAGACACTGACCGATTTTTTTTAAATGCATAGTATTTTTACAATATTGACATTAAAGAAAAAACAGATAAAACTGCCCTCTTCAGCATACCCCACTAATCTGCCTATGTCTCCCTGGTGTGGCTTTGCGTATAACTGTTCTCTGTGACTGGCTTGGAAGGGTTGGCAGGGTTGGCCACATCCTGCCAGTCCTGGCGGGAGTCTGGGCCTGGGAGGGGCCCATGCAGTAGTGGCAGGCATGCCCCACCCTCCTTCTTCTGGCCAAAGCTCTGCAGATGCTTGAACAGACCAGCACCTCCCTGCCTGGAGCCAAAGAGCAGATGCTGCCATCACAGTGGCTGGTGGAACCACTTTTATTGGCCAAGTAAGGGTTGTAGTCAACCCTGTCCATGGGCAAGACCTCATAGGCATGCCCCAGACCTACCATGGGGGCATGGCACATAGTGGGCATTTAATAAATATTTGGGAGAGGAAAAAAGAGAAGAGGGAAGGTCACCCATGTGCCATTATTTTAAGAACCTTGAGGACTAGGCCCACCAGATACTCCTTGCAACCTGCCATGGAGCCTGACATTCTCACTGTCAGCAGCCCTTCTAGATACGTGGATATGTCCCTCTCTGAAACAGGCATCGATTGCTTTTTCATTCAACAAACCATTATTGAGTACCTACTGTGTGCCAGGAGCAGTTCTAGGTGTCAAGAATATTGTCGTGAATAGAATCGTCTAAAATCATGTCCTCATGATGTCTACATTCTGGAGGGAGGGAAGAGGCAATAAACAAACAAGGAATTCAGGAATTTAGTGTCCCATGAAGTGTCCCATGAAGCAGGAACAACACATACAAAGGCCCTGAGGTAGGGCCTTTGGTTTTTCTGTATGTTAGTTTTCTCCCTTGAGCTGGATCAGGAGCAACTTGAAGTAGAAATAATGTTTTATATGTCTTTAGAAATAATTTTGATTACATTTCACTGTATACCATTTTGTACCTCTTGAATTTTGTATCGCTTATAAGATATTTAAAAACTAAAAAAAAATTTAGTTGAGCTTGTACCTCAGAAGGGGGACACACAGCATAGAGTTGGACACATAGTCGGGCTTAGTAATTATTTGCTGTTGAAGTATTTGACAGTGAAATGTTTGAAACATCAGGGTCCATTTTGTTTTTTTAAAGATTACTAATCCCATATATTTACTAAGAGGTCATTCATTGCCTTGCCAGGTTTATTTACTATCATCTGAAGGGCTATATATTCCTTTTCAGACCAGTTTTAACTGTAGAATCCCCGCCACGGGATGGACCTCAGATTCCCAGTTATACGAGATGACCACACTCATCACCGATTTCTTTTTTTAGCTTCCTTCAAGCCCATGAAGGTCTCTCAGCCAGAAGAGTAGAATTTGCAACTTTTTTTTTTGATAGGGAAGCACTTTGAAGGTATTCACATTTGAAAACGCAGGGATAATATAAACAGTTGTACCTGAAGTGCAAGTGATGAAAATGAAGCCCATGACAAGACATAGTGGACAGAATTCAGTCCTCCTGTTAGTTGGCTCGCTTTGTGCCTCTCTGTGCTGCCCGTTCAGCTGTGGCCCACAGATGCATGCAGGAGATTACACAACACTCAGCCAGCCCTTGAGAAAACGCTTTTGTTTCCTGACCAGCTGAAGCGCATGTTGTACAGCATATTCAATTTCATAGCTGTAAAGAATTGTAAGAAAGGAAAACAATGATGAACATTTTAAAATAATAAAAAGTCGAAATATTTGGTTGTTTTTTTTTTTTTTTTGGTTAGTTCTTATTCACTTCAGTGATTTCTAATCACTTTAGGTGATGAGCTCTCTTTTCTGCAGAGCCAAGGAGCAAGGGTGTGCGCAGCCTGGAAAGGAGGCAGACGGGGGAAGGGAACGTCTGGGGAAGGAGGGAGGGCCAGCCAGACGTTAGACACTGAAGGAGGTTTCTGTTGTGGCAGAAACAGAGCAAGGGTTGTTGTGCAGCAGGTGAGTAAGTCGGACACCGAGTGAGGTGAGAGAAGTGTCTAAGTGTTCATTTGGCAGGGAGCAGAGGGGTATCTTTTTATAGGCAGTTAGAATACATTCGGGAGCAAACTGCTGTCCCCACCTCTGCGAAGGGGGAGCGTTTCAAAATGCGTGCTGTCACGTTCCCATTGGATTGGGTACGGGGAGCAAGAGAAAGTGAATTCACGTTCTTTAAAACTAAGGTCTTAGAACAATAATTTAGGTTCTCTGTGACTTTAAGCACAGTAAGCCTTCAGTAAACGTTTGTGGTTGAAATGCTGCATGGATCCAAAGGAAGAATTTAACAATCCACACACAATCCCTTTTCTCTCTCTGGTATTTGAAGTATGCTATGTACAAGGCCTCGCACAGAATGAACCTCTGGGATTTTTCCTTTTTCACTTGCCGGCTTGCTCTGCTACGACACCTGCTCGCAGCTTCTGCAAACCTCCAGCGGGCCCGTGCAGCCTCCCCCCAGCCCGCCTCCTCTCTCCCCTTCAGCCGACACATCATCTCAACCAACTTCATGAAAAGGGGAGGGTCGTTTTCTCTTTCATTCTGTTAGGTTGATTAAGAGTTCTATTTTTATAGATAAAAGCAACATTGCCTGGACCGTAGGCTAAAGGCTAGTTTCGCGAGCCTCGCTGATTCAACTGCCGCACCACGAACCAGATGGCTGCGGCTACCTTCTTTGCAGGTGTAGCGCCCAGAGGGAATTAAGTCCTCGAGATGACCTAAGTGGAAAATGTCGCTGTGACTTTTTTCAATTTGTTTTATACGTGGGCTTTCTTTATTTGTTTTTCAAAAACCTTTTATTTATTTTTTTAATTAGGCAGTAGTCAAATGGAGCAAAATTTTAAAAGTTCAAAAGATGAAAACTCCCTCCCAATCCTCTCCCCCAGCTTAGTTCCATCCTCAAAGGCAACCAATGTACCAATGTCTATGTGTCCTCCACACATCACATATACAAGCAGAGACACATATACAAACATACACATACATCTTCCCCTCTCATTTTTTTAACACAAAATTATTCTGCACCTTGCATTTTTTAAAATCACTTAATATATCTTGGAGACCATTCCATATCAGTTACTGAGATTTATTTCATCATGTATTCCAAACACACACGAGCAGCCCACATTATGATAATTTCTCTTCCCTCAGTACTCGGCAGCTGATTTTCATCTGTGTTTCCCCCTTGCTGGTGAATGATTTCCACCACAGGATGGTCCAGCCACATTCTTTGAATTGCCTTCCAGATAAAATATCTTAATAAGCATTAGTGCTCTTGCCTGGAGGATAAGTAAACAATTTTATGTGATTGGGGCTCTGCAAGCACATTGGTGTCACACTACTGTTAATCCTGAACGAGGTCCCTTAAGGTCATAAAGTAGGGACTCCAAGAATTGATCTGTCTTCTGAGGCCATGGCATGTTTTCTCTCATTCCAGAAACTAGAATGAACCGAAGCATTCCTGTGGAGGTTGATGAATCAGAACCATACCCAAGTCAGTTGCTGAAACCAATCCCAGAATATTCCCTGGAAGAGGAATCAGAACCACCTGCTCCAAATATAAGGAACATGGCACCTGATAGCTTGTCTGCACCCCAAGCCCCTCACTATTCCTCCGCAGACTTTTCTCAAGCTCACCCACCCCTGAAACTTGCAAATCCCCAGCGGCCCGTGTCCCAGCAGTTCACCTGCCTGCGCACGAAAGTTCTGGAGGACAGTGAAGACAGCTTCTGCAGGAGACACCCAGACCCAGGCAAAGATTTTCCCTCAGGCTGCTCTACAGCCAGCAAGCCTGCGTCTCAGTCTGTGGTTGGAGCTCTCCCTCCAGAGCATCAGTTTTCATTTGTGGAAAAACGTAATCAATCTCAGCTTTCAGCAGCTTCTCCTGACACTGGTCATGACTCAAACAAATCAGACCAAAGTTTACCTAATGCCTCAGCAGACTCCTTGGGAAGTAGCCAAGAGATGGTGCAACGGCCCCAGCCCCACAGGAACCGGGCAGCCCTGGATCTGCCTACGACAGACACGGGGTATGATTCCCAGCCCCAGGATGTCCTGGGCATCAGGCAGCTGGAAAGGCCCCTGCCCCTCACCTCCATGTGTTACCCCCAGGACCTCCCCAGACCTCTCAGGTCCTGGGAGTTCCATCAGTTTGAACCTCAGAGGTATCCAGCGTGTGCACAGGTGCTGCCTCCCAATCCTCCCCCGCACGCTCCGTGGAACTATCATTACCATTGTCCCGGAAATCCCGATCACCAGCCGCCATGTAAGTGATCTTTACCTGCTCTGGACCTTCTGGGCTGGGTGACGGAGGAAACAAGGGCCTCGCATCAGTGCTTCCCATCACTAGACCAGCAGACAGGTCAGAGCGCAGGGAGGGCCTTCTGCTTCTCAGGGGGCTTCCCATGTGTGGTTGGATTTGCAAGGGGCCTTTAGAGAATGCTTTTTCTTAGCCTAAAGCCCTTCCCACTTGGAACCTCCTTCTCTAGGAAACTTTAAGGACAAAACAGATTCCTCTGTCAGGGTTAGTTTAACTGAAGCATGTCTAGAAGCAAGGAGATGACCCAAATGATTTCTAGAAAATTTATGTGTTGTTCTAATTCTTAGGCACCTAGGTTCGTCCTTCTCTTCATGTTTCTTTCCCATCTTAGGCTTGGCACAGAAAGGGCTTTTAGTCACAGACAAAACAAAACAAAAAATGCCCAGAAGGTGCCCAGAGTGTCACTGAGACTCTTGGATTCATGCCATTACATGGAGATGAAGTCACTCCTGGGATTCTATTGCTTAAACCCCTTTGGAGACTTAGCTGTCCACATCTACCCTACATAGACTGGCAGGCCCCTAACTTGTCACGCTGTCCCACATCTCCATTCATTTGCCCCTACTCTTCTCTCTACCCATTGTGGTCTCCCCTCCTGTGCATTCGACCCAGTTTCCATACATCTTTTTTTTTTTTTAATGGTGTTATTGTGATTTAATTGACATACTGGGAAAGTTGACCCTTTACCCATTTTAAGTGTACCAATCAATGAATTTTAGTATATTTACAGAGTTATACAGCTACCAGCATATATATTTTTTAAGATTTAGCTCAAGTGTCCCTCTGGAAACCTCAGATCACTCTGTCCTTTAGGCCCTCTGTCTCCCTTGTGCTCTGGCTCTGTTGGGACAGTTGACACCAGTATGGCATCTAATGATATAGTTGTCTCCTCTCCTTCCAGACCGCAAGCTTTGCACATCAGCAAAGCTCTACTCTCAATTCATAATTCCCCAGCATTTAGCACAATGCCTGGCATATACTAGACTTTCAATAAACTCCTTCTGAGTGAATGAACAATGTCCATCAGTGCAGTAAGCCTCTCTGAAAGTAATAAAGTCTTAGATTGAGATGAAAGGTCCATCACCATTCTTGATGTTAAATCTCTGCTGAGGCCACTGGAAAATAATAATAGGGCTTTACAGAAGAAACACAGGCCTGTGAGGTGTGATGTTTATTCCTAGCAAATAAACAGTGAACAAAAAGTAGTTTCAAATAGTGTAGGAAGAGTCTGCCCAAAGGCCTGATGACCAGCTTTAAAATAAATGATGGAAATAATCACAAATGCTATAATAAATTTTATGTATTGGTACTTGTACACTCTGTATAAAGCTTCCTAAAGTGAATGAAGCAATATAGTAATTCATAATTTTTTTTTAATAAAAGAAAGAGAGGGACCGGGTATAGTGGCTCACTCCTGTAATCCCAACACTTTGGAGGCCAAGGTGAGAGGCTCACTTGAGCTGAGAGGCTCGCATGAGCCCAGGAGTTTGAGACCAGCCTAGATAACATAGTGAGACCCCGTCTCTACAAAAAAATTAAAAATTAACTGGGCATGGTGGTACATTTATAGAAAAATGTCCTAGCTAGTAGTCCTAGCTACTTGGGAGGCTGAGGCAGGAGGATTGCTCAAGCTCAGGAGTTTGAGGTTGCAGTGTATAATCATGCCACTGCATTCTAGGCTGAGTGACAAAGCTAGACTGTCTCAAAAAAAAAGATGATTTTTCTGATCATAACAGTAATATTTGGTCACCCCCCAAAATTAAAATATGCCCAAAAGTTTGAAAAAGAAAATTAAAAGTATTGATATTTCTACCACCCAAATATAATTCCTTGTTAGCTTCTCGATGCATTTACTTCTGGTATTTTTTTCTTTGCCTATATATTTAATATAAAATTAAAATAATTTCCAATGACATTGTACTTCTAGCATCATTTTAAAATAATGCATCATATTTCATCATTGGACAGACCAAATTGTTACTAATCTATTGTCTATTGTTGGACATTTGGACATTTTAAAGTTTCCAGTTTTCTGATTCAACAATCAATGCTATGACAAACATCGTGCATATAAATTTTTATCTGCATTTCTGATTAACTCCTTAGAGTAACGTGCAGAAGTATGAATACTTAGTCAAAGGCTTTGTGATACAGTCCCAAGCAGTTGACGTTACCTACTAACAGGAGAAAGCCTCATTGTGATAGACCAAAACAGCATTGACTCAATATTAAAATAAGGGCACCATGAAGACCTTCCCACTGGAAAATATTTTTCCTGTTGTTGAAGCCTGAAATGGCAGCATTAGCAATCCAGTCTTTAGAGTAAGCACTGCCCCTCGGGGCAGGCTCCGTGAAAAGGCAAACACTCCCAAGTGGGAACACTTCTTGTTTCTATTACCTCAGGACCTGCTTTCTTTCATCCGTTCGCCTTCCCCTTGCTCTCTCTGTGTTATACGCTATGGTGAGCATTGCAGGGACGTCCAGGATGCTGGGAGTGAAGAGAGGTGTTGAAAGATGGAGAGGAGAGAACTTGGACAGGAGACTGGGGTAATTCACAGAAGATACACAAACAGCCATTAGGCATATGAAACTAAGCTTAGTATCACTAGATTTAAGAAGTGCAAAATTTTTAAAGATAAGGTGTGCAAAAATAAAAACCTTGGGCAACAGCCAGTGTATTCATGGGATTATAAGGAAATGAATACACCCAATCACTCCTGGTAGGAGTGTAAATTGGTGCAATTGTCTGGAAGGTAATTTCACTTTATCAAAATTTTATATGTGCTTCTTCTTTGGCCCAGCAGTTTCACTTGTAGGAATCTATCTTATAGAACATTGAACAAGCATATAAAAATACGTGAACAAAGATGTTTGTTAAAGCATTGTTGTATTAGAGTAAAAATGCAAACTACAATGCCTATGAATAAGGGGTGAGATAAGCAGTTTGTGATTTATTTATGTGATGGGCTGCTAGGCCCATGTTACACAGGCTAAACTACACATTCTGACATAAAAAAGATTAAGCTGAAATGCATGAAATGCAGTATTGATCCCACACGTGCTAATTTTTAAAAACTATATGTGTTTATAGGTATGTGTTAAAAAGTCTAGAAGGATCACCCCAGCTGTTCACAGCGATCATGGGGGAGGGGGAAACAGGGAATGAAGAGCAGACAGGGATATTTTCCTTCTAACTTTATATATTTTTGCTAATTTTATTTTGTTTTGTTTTTTGCTGCTAACAAATATTACTTCCATAATTTAAAAATAGGTAAAACTTGAAAAGAAAATATAAGGGGAAGTGAGAGTGTGCAGAAGGTGAGCTCGCCCTCGCTCACCCTGCGTGTGCCTTGGCCCGGCCACCGAGGGCTTCTAATTCCAGGGAAGAGGGTGAGGGCTGCCCAGCACATACGGTTTTTCTGCAGGGCACTGCAACCCCAGAATATTCAAGAGGCTTCCAGCAGCAATGACTCCCACAAAGGTTGCTGTGAAGATTAAATGAGATAATGTATTAAAGGCACTAGGAAAGTGGCTGGCTGGTAGTAAGCCCTCAATACTAGGAGCTTTTAGTTATTACTGTTATTATTTAAATGGACCCTGCAGCCCAGTCCTGCAGAGTGCCCCTCTACTTCCAGATTCCTCTCACTGGCACAGATTTTAAGCATTCAGAGCAGGTGTACAAATGCTTAGTTTCATGTCAGGGCTATAACTGCACTTAATTGCCAACAAAATCACTTCAAATGAGCTGTTCACTTAAGGGATGCTTGTGCAGTTGGAAACCATGGCTACGTGGCTCTACTCAGCTTTAGAAGAGCATTACTTCCTTACCCATTAATGAATATATAAATAAATAATGATCGCCATGCAAATGGCATATTTTAGCTTTTTGCAAGTGAAAGCAAAAATGGGTACTGGTCACCCCTTTCATGTAAAAGGAAAAAAAAGTTTTCAAAGCAGGTGAAAATGAGAAAGGGAATAAGCCTGTGTTTTCTCCTCACCCCACCCCCTGGAGAAGTCGGCCTCCTACTGCCTCAGAATCCTTCCACTGAAGGGCACTGGAATAGAGTTCATGGCTGTGCGATCACATAAAACCTACGACGCAAATATACTGGGAAAAAAAGAGGGATTAAGTCTAAAGAGCCCTTACCTTATTATGAAATTTTTGCTTTCTCTACCAAGGAGACTGAATAAAATAAAACTATGGGTACACAGCTATCATTGCTCCTGTGGACCAAAAAATGTGATTATTGTATGCTAGAATGCATGCACAATTAAAGTACGGAAAAAGTAAACCAGATGAATGAAACGATAAAGAAGGAGTTGCCTTTCAAGAACCACAGCTGCGTGCAGCTGCGGGAGTTCCTGTAACAGTTTATGTTGGCCATTTTGTTTTCTGGCTAAACCGATCGCATTATATCATGATGTTTTTTAACAGCTTGAAAATCAGATTTTATTTTCTCCCTCATAAACTCTATTAATACCATTCTTAATAGGGAAGAAAAATGTAGAATGTTTTGATTGATAAATGGAAAAACCTTGTCTAGGATTTGGTTTACAAATTCCGAGTGGTAAAAGCCCAGTAACATGCAGACTGTGTGTACCCAGGCCAAGAGGATCACAGGATTGACAAATAACATGCAGTACTGGCCGCTCATTTGTGATTGTGCAAGGTTTTCATTTTTGTTTTGGGATTAACACTGCCTCAGAACTAACAAATCATTTGTCTATCACACCACCCACCTTCCGTCTCCTACAGAGTAAACTCCCTTGATGGAATTTTAGGCACAGGGAACTAGTCCACAGGGAAGTTATTTGTGAGCAAGGATTCTTAAGTAGATGGCTGTCGACTCATATGCCTCCCCTTCTCACACGCTAACTAGTGTGGGTTTGTGTTTAAAAACAGACACCCACAGACACACAGATTTTCTCTCTTTCTCTCTCCATTTATTTTGAGCTACTCAAGGGAACTGTATCCTATCTGTCTTTGTTCACCAAGCGCCTAGTTGTCGAGGTTCAATAAATATTTGTTGAATGAATAAAAAGAAATCTGTTCTCTACCTCCCTGGGAAAGGAGTGATCCCTAATCATGAGTAGAGTCTTTGTCAAGCTTTGGAAAGGCCATCTTTAATTGTCTGCGAGGGAAGGAAAGGAGGGAGGTCGATAGGATTTGGGAAGAGGACCTGTCCATTCATTTATCAATTTATTCAATAGATATTTGCCAGGTCCCCTGCTCGGCACTGGGTATACAATGGTGAACACAACACACATGGTCCTTGTCTTCATGGAGTTCACAGGCTACTGGAGAGACAGACAAGAAGTAGAAATCAGCAAACAAAATGACAAATTATAAGTGCTGTAAAGGAAATAACTGGGTGTTGGAACAGACATTAATAGACATGGTGGCCAGGGAATGTCTCTTTGAGTGGACATTTGAGCTGAAACCTAGAGGATGAGAAGGTCAAGGAAGCGAGAATTGGTGTCATTAAGGTACCAAAGCAAGCTGGCAGGGTGAGCAGGGGGAGAATGATGTGCTGGAAAATGAAGGATGCAAGGGCCATGATGAGGAATCTGCATTTTATTCTGAGTTAAACTTCTTTAGGAAAATAGAAAATCGAACTCTATAATCCCAAATAAGGAACCTAAATAGTACTTGGCATGTAGCAAGTGATTAATAAATGTTAGCCATTATTATATCTCTAGTACCCAACTAAACTAGCGAGCCTTGGTCATAATAATGGAATAGAATGATTACAACTTGAGCAGTGAAAAGATGTTAATTTACCTGATAAACATAGTTTTATTTAGCAACTTTTCCATACAACCAAATTTCAGACAAAACCAGTCAAATTTCTCTTACAAAAGGGAATGCTTATTTATGATTGATCCTCTGACATTCAATATTTCTTTGTTTTAAACAATAAAAGGACAGCATGGAGGACTACATCATCAGTACCCTAATTTTTAAAAATCGATGAGGTGGATAATTTTCATCTGCTTACTTACATAAACCGGTCTCACTTTTTACCACAGGTGGCCATTTCAGAAACGAAAGTTACAGCTAATCAAACACTTAGCCTACATGCTTTAGTGATTTTAATGATATGATTTGTTGCTATGAGACAAAAACATGTTGTGCGGGAAATAATCTGTTAGAAATCATATGACCTTGATTCAAAGGCTTTTGATTAACAGCACTAACATCCACTTTCTGAAAAAGAAACAAACCCTATGATTGGAGCTTGGTAGTCCTTTTAAAGCAAATAAAACATTATTAGCCACTCATTAATGGATATGGGAAGCAAAAATGGCTTCAAACATTAAGAACTTCTCTTGAGTTACTATCAGGCCCTTTCCTTGTAAAAGCTTTTGAGGCCACTGGCAAAGTTTCTCCTCTTTTACCTTGTCTTTGTCCTTCCAACTGTTGAAGAGGGACACTGATAGAAGCCCTCAAATGCGCAGCAGATGAGAAGTAGACTAGGGGACCCGTGGCCTAGCAAGCAGACTATGCAGTCCTAAACGGCTTCTCTTTTTCTGAGTGGTCAGTTGGCTTTGTAACTATTCAGACTTCATTCATTCATTTACTGAACATCCCCTGGGTACCAGCACTCTGCTTGGAGACACGGTGGCAAACGGCCACAGTCCCTGCCTTCGCAGAGCTTATATTGTAGGAGGGGAGGCAGGCAAGAAGCCGACAAGTAAAACTCATGCCTACTTACGCAAACCCATGCTAGGAGCTATGGAGAAAATAGTATAAAATAAGGGATGAGATAAAGTAAATTTGTAAAGGGGCGGGTGTCTTTGAACAGGTGGTGTTTGGTCTGAGGACTGAATAGCAAGAAGTCAGTCTGTGAAGATCTAGAGCAAAAACGTTCTGGGCAAAGAGGATGGCAAACTCAGGGTCCCAAAGGTGGGGACAAGCTTGGAGTGTTAAGATGAACCCAGGGCTCGGTAAGCCAGTAAGAGCATAGCAGGAGACAAGCTCAGGAAGGCAGGGACCTGACCATGCAGGGTGGATTTTAAGTGCAATGGAAGATCTCTGGAGGGGTGTGCCTACCACTGGGACTGCAAATGGTCCACTCACGCAAGGCTCACCTAAAAGCAGGGCTGGCCTCTGCCAGGGGACCTAATAGCTGCAGCAGTTTTTCCTGTTTTCCAGTTGGAAAAAAGGAGCAGCAGTAGTGACCTGCCCTGTGGCCCTAAAACTCCAGCTGGCGATCTGGACCCCCTGGAATACATCTAGCCTGCCCTAAGAAAGCTGCAGAGGCAAAGCCTGTGTGGTATAACTTGTCTATCACCCCATTCTTAGAGCTGTTCTCCAAGTCCCCTTCGTCAGCCAGGTGCTGGGACAGGCCCAGGCAGATCACTTTCTCCTCCTCCCCTTCCTTAAACCACCACCAATTGTCATGACCAGCCCTAAGCAATAGCGAGGCCAGGGTCAGGGGGTGAGGGCCAGGAGACAACCTGGGTTGGAGGGGCATGGCCACTTTTACCAGGGAGGATCCAGATGGTGTCATGGGTCAAGGCAGACAATAGATTGACTCCAGAATATCTGACCAGGCTTGAGAGACTAGATTGGGCACATTGCCCCGGTTACCCAACCAAGTTCCCAGAGTCCAGACAGTGGAGACCTGGAGGCAGCCACACTAGTGAACACACAGACTATTTGTCTTACGTTCTATACTTGGGACCATCACTTCCCTGAATGTTCCCTTGAAGACTTCAGCGGCTCCTGACTGCTTGCCAAACTAAGAATACAGATCTTAGCCACATTCTTGCCCTCCGCATTCTAGTTCCGATCTTCCTCACCTGCTACTTTTTTGCTTACTTGCCAGTTAAGTTTTACTATACATCCCTGCATGTATCCTACTTACACAGCAGACAAACTTGATTATTACTTTTATAATCAGAAAAAGAATTAAGACCAATAAATATTTTTTAAAGAAAAAAAAAAACAGGTTCCTTCGTGTCCTGTTTAGTTATGCACCCTGGATCATCCTACTTCTTCACTGGGCAGAGGTGGTTGTGCTTGGACCACCAGGAAGCGCTCATGGTTCATTTTGCAGGGTTACCCACCTGGCTCTCCCCAGTCCCTTTGTTCATCTCAGATTTCCCAACACTTCAGCCTTTGGGCCTGGGCCATTCCCTCCGAGCCCTCCTCTCTCACCCTTACTGGGTTCCCTGCATGTCTCCTCTGGCCTTCAATTCTATTCTCTCACTTTACCAGAGATAGGCTGCCCTTCTTTCTTGGGGACTCTGCTGCTCCTGGGCCTGGCTGGGACCAACGTTCTCCTAGGTCACACATTCACACAAGTCACTGCCAGCCCTGGCTTTGCTCTGAGCCCTGCCCTTTTCAAACTGCTCTGACCCTAAGTGCATGTAGGCTCTAGCAGGAGAGGACCAAGGAAGTTGGAGGGTGCTCCCAATTGGTAGGCTACTTCCCAGAAGGATGAGCCAAGTTTTCGTTCATTTACTTCTTATGAGGGAGTGGTGTACATGAGTGTCCACTTGGGTAAGGAAAGGAGAGAGTAGTGATTCCAAATCTAACACAGGAATAATTTCTCCTACCCTTGGGTTCTAGACTCTTGGGGAATTATGGTAGGAATGGTGGTGTGGGAGAGGCTCTTCATGGTTGGGTTATCCCAAGTATCTTATTACAATAGGAACCTGGGTGGAGTTTTTTTTTTTTTTAAAAGTTCTTTGAACTTTCCAATTAGAATCCCAAACTTGTGATTTCACAGGTGTTTTTATTTAGGAAAAAAGGGAATCAATTTAAAGGAAACTATCAAGCAAGTAATAGTATAGAAATATGGCAAACATCACACAGGTGGTAACTGATATTTGGACCCCTTGGTTGGTATTGAGACAAGAATTTGCACTGGGATTACCTCTCCTGTCAAATGAAGGAGTTGATCTTCCCTGTTCTCTTTGTTGTCTTCACCTACAGATGGCCATGACTACCCTCGAGCAGCCTACCAGCAAGTGATCCAGCCAGCTCTACCTGGGCAGCCTCTACCTGCAGCCAGCGTGAGAGGGCTGCACCCTGTGCAGAAGGTCGTCCTGAATTATCCCAGCCCGTGGGACCAAGAAAAGAGGCCTACACAAAGGGACTGCTCCTTTCCAGGGCTTCCAAGGTATCAGTAAGTAAGATAGTGCCAATCTTCAGACATTTTTAACATGAAGGAATTATCCAATGCAACCAAAATATATCCGAATTCTCTGTAAGCCTGCTACCCAGGTTAGTGACCAAGTCACCCAATGGAATGCCCAGTGCAGACTTCAGGTCAGGAGGAAACGGAAGCTGGTTGACAAGGATCTCTTTACCAGATATAGAAAGCCACTAGTGACTAGTCAAAATTGTCTTGAAGGAAGGCTCTTAAAATGTTCCCTAAGTTACACTCCCTTCTTTTACTTTCAGTTCACCTGAACTTTCAGCCCACAAAATAGATTTTTATTTTTACTATGACTGACTTCCACTGTTAGCAAGTTCTTTATATCCCTAGTTTTTGTTCTTGTTTAAACCTATTTCTTACTTTAAAACTTTAAATTCAATTAATTCTCAATAGGAATTTAAAATAACCTGTTATTTTCTCTTATACTAAAACATTCATACATGTTGAGCACCATTATTAGGGTCTCTCCTATCCCTCTTCCAGGAAAACAATTCTGGTTTTTCATGACTTCAGTTGTCTTACTCTTTAATCATTTTTTTCTCATTGTTCTCTTTTGCCACTTCAAGTTGTCTTTTTCTCTTAATTTATGGATCTAAAACATACAGGAAAAACTTACGTAAATGGAGCTTCCTAATTCATGACAATATGGAAAAGAAAGCAGATGAGATGTTTGCTCCTGCTCAACACAACTTTTCTATACCACTCAAAGTAAAACTGTGTTCTACTCTTGTAGAATAATGAAATCTGAAAGTCCTATTAGAGTGGATTTTTTCAGAAATACAGAAGGTAATAATTAGCTTAAAAATGTTATTGAAAGAAGAAAAACCCATTTTCTTTCCAGACAGATCCTTTATTTTTCTAAAACAAAAATACTTCAAGTTTAAATAATAGAATTAAGTAAAATGTGATTTTATAGCAGGATAAGCACTCTTATAGAAAAAATATCTAAAATTCCAAGAAAACAAACAAAATTTAAGCATCATTATGAAATAAGTTTGGTGTTGAACAGGGAATGAATAGTAATTTTAAAATAAACTTTTATTTTGAAACAATTTTAGATTTACAGAAGAGTTGCAAAGATAGTACCGAGTAATTGGTTTTATAGCATCAATTAAATCTGCTGTGGTCACCTCAATTTATTTTATCATTTTAAGATACTGAAAAGTAAGATCAGGTTAAGAAGCTAATTCTCCTCTTACTGATAATTTGAAAGAGAATTTTAATACAGAAAGTTTACTTGGTCATTAATTTCCATGATATTATTTTCATATGAAAGTTTCTGAACATTATCAAGGCCTTAACGTTTTTTTAATGAAATGAGCAATCATCTTTTATAACAACTAGGCAATTTTTGGTATAAGAGTTTAATGAAAAAGAATATGGAACTGGATCCCCATTAGAAGAAAGCATATTTTATAGAAATTATTTTCTCTATATTAATAAAAATATAAAATAAAAATAACCTTAAACATTTATATTTTAGAAATACAGTATAGTTGAGATTCTGTGTAATCTTATTTTAAATCCTGTTACATGACAGTTTCAAAATTTCTGGTTACTCTTTTGGGTAGAAAAGTAAAAGCATAAGCAATAATCTATAAAAACTGGGCATATACATATAGATTTTATAATAAAAACATTTTTTAAAATTCATAATATGACAGAATTTCATGTTCCCACTATCCAGGTTTTTTAAACATTAATATATTAGCATATTTGCTTCAGAATTTTTTTTAAAGCAATAAAACATTATAGATACAATTTTAGTCCCCCTACTAGTTATCATTCAGTTACAGAAAATAGGAGCAACTCCAGCTATTTTAAGCAGAAGGGGATTTAATATAGAGAATCGGGTACTTACAAAATCCAGGGAGGTTGAAGGAGCGGGCTTTCAGGCTGGGCTTCCAGTAATGATCCCAAAGAAACACCACAGAATGGGACCACCAAAGAAGCCACCTCCTCTGGCAGTCAGGAAGGTGGAGAACCAGAAAGCCAACACGGGTGCAACCACTGCAACTGTTGGATCCGTCCTGTGCCTATTAGATCTACACTGGCCAAAAATGGATGCCCCTACCCTGCCCTCCATGCTCGTGAGGCTGAGAACAGGACACTGGGATGCTTCCTGAGGAAAACTTAGCACCTCTTCACTGTGCTTCCCAGCAGAAACCACAGAAGTAGCCGAAGCATGACCTCCATTTCTTTCTGCCTCCCACGTCTCACAGGAGCGCCTCCTTGACTGTTTGCCTCAGCAGAATGTTCATGTGAATACTAGCAACCAAAATAATAAAGATGCCCTGTAACAATATGGTAGAAACTTCTGGAAAGGGGCTTCAAAATCAGATTTTCATTCATATATTAACAACAGAAATAGTTTTAAACCTACATGGCCTTTTTTACTTTTTGATACATATTTAAATGTTATCAATTATGAGCTAAAAGTCATGTCTTTTTATCTAAATGCCTGTAACATTAACCATCCATATCACCTGTCATACTACTTTGTTTTGCTGGTGACCTTGTCTGCCCTGTGCCTGAGACTTATTTTTCCAGTTAGACAGATCTTGAATAGAGAAATCAAATCCCGCTTCCCTCTATCAACCCCTAGCTCAGGCCCTTACACATGGCAGCCAGCTGCAGGCTTGTTGACCAAAACACCACAGAGCTCCCCTCTTCCTTCTGTCTCAGATAAGAAACGGAGGCAGAGGAGAAAGATAGTTCACTTGTATCTTGCCATCATTCTTAAAGGCTTTCTGTCTTTCCAGGTTTGCCTTTGTAAAACATGAAAATTGACTGTAAATGTATCCCTTTCCAGGGACCAGCTGTATCACCAGCCACATAATAGAGCTGGAGCTCCTGAGGAGTCCTTGGAGTGTCCTGCAGAACTGAGACCACAGGGTCCCCAGGCTCTGTCCCCAGCTGCTGTGCCTAGACCCCCTAGTAACCCTCCAGCCAGAGGAACTCTGAAAACAAGCAATTTGCCAGAAGAATTGCGTAAGTTGTTTGCAATGTTGTTTTCTTCTTGTTCAGGTCTCGTACTTTGACAGTACTTGATGATCATTCATCCACAATCGAGATATTTCTCATATACACAGTGAAATAAAATTTAAAAAGTAACCAGCATTTTTTATGAATGTTTTGAGTGATTTTAACACTACCCGTAATGCTCACAAACTGCCTACCTCTAGATTTCCTTGAACACATCTCTAAGAACAAATAACTCCAACACCTTTTCACTCTTCTAAATGATACTCTTGAGTGGACTTGTCCCTGGGCATGTCCATGTGGTATTGGATAGGGTCCTAGTGTCTCACCATAAATTAGCAGCAACCATCAAGAATGAGGACATTTCCTGTAGGAATGAGCAATCCTGTTTGGAAAAAAATGGTCTCACACTCTCTGTACTGCTTCGCAACCAAATGCAAGCTAAGCCTTTTATTTAAAGAAACATTCGACTAAGCATCAGGTGATGATTCTTTTTCCACATTTTGCTGCCAGAACCAGAAATGTTGAAATACCACCAAAACGTTCTCATAGTAAAGGTCAGTTAGGACAGTAAGTTCCAAGAATCTTAAGAAAACAGCCACTATTTGTGAAATTATCTCCTGTGCTTGCTAGAGAAGCTCAGGTAATTCTAAAATGCACTTCTCAAGTCTGGGAACCTCTTTGAACCAAACTTGAAATGAAGCCCTTTGTATTTGCTGATTCCTTCATTGACAATGCTGAAAGATTTCTGTGACAATGACTCACAGCTGTTGTCATTCAAAAAATTTTATTTCTGAACCTTTTCATAAAACCTTATACATTTTAATTTTGAGGCTTTCTGGAGAATGGATGCCGCCCTGCATAGGATATAGTGCTGCTATCAGTCTACAGATCATATATATCTTACCATAATCTATTAAGGGAGTCTGAAATTACACGGGAATTGGGTGAATACTAGGTGCTGAGAAGAAAATAAATTCAGTGCCATCGATATGCCTGACTGCTTAAACGAGTGAACGTGACCATTATACGCACCTTCATCTGAGAGGTGTGTTTCAACAAACAAGAGCCTAAGCATGGATGAAAACATACAGACTCGTATTTTCTCTCCACCCTGCCTTTCTTCTCCACCCTCTGCCCTAGGGGCTTCCTGAGATTTAAGTGGCCCATTCCAGACCAAAAGCCAACATACAGAGATTATTCAGCTCTCACATTAAAATGCTAGCCAGACATTTTCCCCAAGACTTTAGCCTGAGGAAACACTGGTTCTCATCTTGATCGGGAAAGCTTGTCCAAGACGGCAGCCTGCTGCTCTAAGCCGACCCCGGACGAGTGAGGGAGCCTGTGCTGTTGGACTGCCCAGAGGCGGCCTCTCTCCTTCGAGCTGCTGAAGTTTTTACTAACATTTCTGAGCAGTGCTTTAGTGGAAGCCAACTTCCTGGCCTTTCTCCAAAAGTGAGTGGATGGGGTCAGGGAGAGGGGAGAAAGGAGCAGGAACTGCTTTCTCACTCCTCCCCCACCCCCACTTGCTCTTGTCACACAAGAGTTCAGGGCAGCTGAGAGCATCATGAGATCAAAAGAGGACACTGCTGGGTGGCCCCTTAGCGAGTCTTAGCTTCTTGGCCTGCTGCGAGAGTACTCCTTGGGCGTAGTGCCAAAGTATCTCTAAGAAATCAGGCGGTGGCCTGATCTTAAGGACCCATAAGTTCTGGGTGGTGGATTTTTTGTTAACCCTTCATGTGGTTTTTCAGAAGACCTCTTAGGCTTGTCTCAGGCTGCCAGGGCTCTCGAGACTCTGTCCCTCTGATTTCCATTCATGCTAAGCAGTGACAGACCTCTGCCCCTTTGGGCTTGAAGAGCTATGCCCTGAGGACAGCAACCCACACTTAGACCACCCCCAACCCAAGGTTTCCATTTATTATTCTAGAAGAACAAAAGCCATTGCATACAATTTAGAAATGTTGTTTGGAATAGAATAATTTGACTAGTTTCTAATAAATGTGGAAATTTTCTCTTAGGAAAAGTCTTTATCACTTATTCTTTGGACACGGCCATGGAGGTGGTGAAGTTTGTGAACTTTTTGTTGGTAAATGGCTTCCAAACTGCAGTAAGTATTTTATCCCAATAGGTAACTGAACAGTTATGGTGAGTACAATGAAAAAGAAAAGAAAAAGTACAATAGCTGTTGATGTTTTAAATGATATTATTTGATTTATGTGATTATGAACTGAGTGCTTATAGATTTAGGTAATTATTTTCTAGATTTTAAACTATCCAAAGTCTCCAGCATTTTTTTCGTTTACGCTTGTCGAATGACCCTCAGTCCCTCTGAACGGCTAGAACAGTAGTAAAGTCAATCACATATGCAGCTGGCCCCGACCTGGGCCTGAGGGAAACGTTAGGCTGTGGCTGCACTTTGTACCTTTGCCCTTTCTCACCAACCACGTCTGCTTTTGGCTGAGCTTCCTGTGATGCAGGAAGCTGCAGGCTTCACCACGGTTGCCTGCTTATTTAACAAGGTCCTTTTGTTCTGCCCTGTGTTAGAGGCTTGAAGTCCAACCCCTGTAGCCTGGGTCCCCCACCGTGCACAGCTGCCACCCCACACCTAGAGGCTGCAATGCTTCTGGACAGGGAATACAGGGCTGGGTTTTCACCTGGTCTTGTCTAGATGTAGGAAGGGGAGGAGGACCTCACCCAGCCCTACAGGGCCACTGTGATCTTGGCCCAGGGAATCTCAGGAAGAACACACTTCTGTCCCCCTGAAGCCCCTTGACACAACTTAAAGCCATGTAAGTTTTTCTTTGGGATAAATGAAATGCCACAGGACTGGCTTTTCTCAATCACTGAGATCACTTCTTTTCCTTCCCAGAGGCCTCTTTTAGGCCTCTTCTAGTGAATACTGGAGAGTGGTGAAAAATTAAGAGAAATATCTATGACTAGGAATGTCAAAGGATAAAGAAGAATACTTAGCAACTAAATATCAGTTTTAAAGTTTAGTTAGCATTGTTTAACAGGAGTTTTATTTGAAACTTTCTTTTTTTGAAACTTTATTATATAAAATAATATTTTTAATGGCAGTATCTAAAAGTTAAAAAAAAAACATACGATTTATACACTCCAACTTCATGACTATATAGAAACTAACATTTCACTTCCTCATTCCTGGAATGAGACAGTAATGTGGCAACTGTGACCTGTATGCCTGTAAATCACAGCTATTCAGAAGGCTGAGGTGGGAGGATCGCTTGAGCCCAGGAGTTCAAGGCCAGCCTGGGCAACATAGCAAGACCCTGTCTCTAAAATAAATAAATAATCAAATTACAAGACATAAGGCCAACATTTCAGAGAAGATCTTACTTTTTGTCATTTCCAAATGCATACTGATTGGCCCTAGAGAAGAGCTCAGAGGTTTTTTTTTTATTTTAACAATCAGAGTGCTTAAGCAGAATTTAAATCTGTCCTTGACCCTCATCACTGGGAAGTGTTGTGGTAGAAATCACAGAGCCTTGTCCTGAGCAGCAAAGTTACCACTAATACATCAAGATTCCCTTAGTGCAACGAAACACTTAATGGGTAATTTAAGGAGAGTGTAATAAAGGAACTATTACAAAGCTTTGTGTAGGTTTTAGGGAATCCAGTTTTATTAGGAATAGTGCAGTATCCTGGCACTAGCGAAAGCAGGGAGTTGTTACTGCCCCTCGGTCTAAAGAGGCAAGGGAAAATTGGTTACTAGAACGTGAGGAGGGTGGCTGTATTTGTTTGCTTGGGCTTCCATAAAGTACCACAGACTGGGTGGCTTAAACACAGAGATTTATTTTCTCATGGTTCTGCAGGCTGGAAGTCCAAGATCAAGATTTCAGCAGGGTTGGTCTCCTGAGGTCTGTCTCCTTGGCTCGTAGATGGCTATCTTCTCCTTCTGTCCTCACATGGTCTCCTTTCTGTGCACACGTCTGTGTTCTAATCTTTTCTTCTATGGACACCAGGCCTATTGGATTACAGCCCATCCATATGAACTCATTTTACCTTAATTACCTCTTTAAAGGCCTATTGCCAAATAAAATCACATTCTGAGGTACTGGGGGTCAGGGCTCCAACATACGACTTTGGGAGGACACATTGAGCCCGTAACAGTGGTGAAATTGTCAGGACAGGAGCTGTGGATTTGGGTAGAGATCTGGAGAGACAAAAGGAAGACATCCAGCTTATTATGTCTCCCAGAATGTCTACCTCAGTAGCTGGGAATAATTTAGGTGCTGGGATAATAATATAATAATCACCATTTATAGAGTGCTTACTTCATACCTGGCATTATGATGTGCCTTTTCATTGTAACTCATTTTAATCCTCATGACCACCCTAGGAAGTAGGTTTATTAACCACATATTACAAATGCACATAATAAGACTTAGAGTTTTATAACATTTCCAAGGTCATGCAGGTGGAAGTGGCAGAGCCAAGAGCAGAACCAAGCTGCTCATCTCTTCTCAACCCTGTTATTCTATTGCTTCTCTCTCACGTAATAGAAACGTATTGCAGGCCAGGCGCGGTGGCTCACGCCTGTAATCCTAGCTCTCTGGGAGGCCGAGGCAGGCGGATTGTTTGAGCTCAGGAGTTCGAAACCAGCCTGAGCAAGAGCGAGACCCCGTCTCTACTAAAAATAGAAAGAAATTAATCGGACAACTAAAAATATATAGAAAAAATTAGCCGGCATGGTGGCGCATGCCTGTAGTCCCAGCTACTTGGGAGGCTGAGGCAGAAGGATCCCTTGAGCCCAGGAGTTTGAGGTTGCTGTGAGCTAGGCCGACGCCACGGCACTCACTCTAGCCCGGGCAAAAGAGTGAGACTCTGTCTCAAAAAAAAAAAAAAAAAAAGAAACGTATAGCTGAGACAGTCACAGAGAGCTACAAAAGCTTTCTCAAGATTACCCAATGTAGTCATTGGCTACCACACATTTAAAAACAGGAGTCATCCAAACCAAAAGGAAAGCCATTCCATATTTTATGCTCTATCAGTAAAGAAACGTTCTGAACTCGTATTATGTGCCTACGTGTTTGACAGTTTGGTGTAAGCAAGGCATGATCTCTTTCCATAGGAAGTCTAGAGTCAGATTGAGGAGACAAAGCAGACACAAATGAGACATTTGGTAAATGAAAGAATGTTATCATAATGTGCTAATAGTCCATTACCACTCGTGGTCACAATGGGGTGGAGTTAGGTGAAGTGAGGAGGAGGAGGAGGTCAGTGTGTGGGAAGGATTCACAGAGCAGGGAGGGCGTGTGCTGTGCTGTTCGGGTGCGGGGGGCACCAATGTGGGTAGACAGGGCGTGTGGGGAAAAGAGAGGTAAGGCTGGATCATAGATGGCACAGAAAGCTTACTGAATGGCTGAGTCTTGACTTGATCAGGCCTAAACGGTGGAGTGACATTTAGGACAATTAATCTGGGAGCAGTGCGGCTGAATCAAATAACCCCTCCCCAAGGACACTCTTCCTGAATCATCCATTCCGGTGTATAATCCCTCTTCCAGTCAAGAGCACCTCGTATACACACACACACACACACATGCAAACACTACTCTCTGGTTGCAGTACAAGCCTGAGCCCGAGAAAGACCTTATCATGTGGCCTTTTGCAAAATAGAAAATAACTGATTTTCTCCTCTTTAAATACTCCTTCAAGTCTTTGAAGACTTGAAGATTGATATTAAATATCAGTCTTTTCAAAGCCCAATGGTTCTACTTCTTGACTTTCATCATAAACCTTCCCGTACCATCTCCGTAATTGTTTTTGTGACCGTTCCTTGGATCTGCTCCAAGTTTCATATAATCCTTTTGAAACATATAGATCGAAACTGGACGTAATACCATAATAATGACCTGACTAATGCAAGTAAAGCACTACAATTATATCTCAGTACTTGCATGCCACACATCCATTAAAATGTTCCAGAATTATGTTTGCCTTTCAAATTTTTAAGTTACAGATATATATATATATATAAAAATATAATATATGTGTATTTTTGGCTTACATCCAACTTGGATACAGTGTTCCTCAGATTTTTGAAAACATAATTATTTTGTAGTCATAGATATATTTTGATGTATATCACTATATCCTAATTATGGATATTAAATACTTAAATGCCCATTAATGTTGAAATAGGGAATATTTTAAGAAAATTATATTTTGTTTTTTAGACTTATGTGCTCCTCCTTGCAAAATGCATTAGTAACATTTTGGATTTTAAACATATCTAGTCTCTTGTGTTCTCGTGCTCTGCATCTTGAGAAAGCTTGTCATTGAGAGCCACCTCCCATCTTTTTCTTGTAGATTGACATATTTGAGGATAGAATCCGAGGCATCGACATCATTAAATGGATGGAGCGCTACCTTAGGGATGTAAGTACATTCCAAAATTCTGAGATTGTTTTCTGGTGAGAAAGACAATTAGCTCATGAAGTTATTTTATGAAAGAAGCACTGGCATACCCACCCAAGTCTGAAGCTGAGAAAGGCCCGACAAAGCCTCCCTTGTTGGAAGCCGTGCAGAGACTTGGAAAGGAAGGATGGGGTCACCCTCTTGAACATGCACAGGCAGGAAATAGCGATCAAACCAGACACAGGTGGTTGATAACAATCAGAGCAAACAATTTTTTGACCAGAATAGGAAAAGAGGAAATGAAGACGGAGAGTGAGGAGAGAGCAGCGGAATTCAATTTAATCCGAGGCCACCCCAAGTGTTTTGTAGGATTGGGCTGAAGAGGTTTCCTGGGCAGCCTCATAGGCTACGCAGCACAGCACCCCGGAGGCGCCCACTTGCAGCCCCGTGATCTGTTCTCCATTGACAGAATCTATACCTGCCACTAGGACACTTTGTGCTTTAACAAGACAGAAATTGATTGCTGCCAGCTTGTTGGTGTCGGCTGCTTCTTTCTGAGGCAGCCGATGGGAAACGGGAGTCTCAGCAGACCGGGGTTTTGCAGCGTTTCCTTTTATCTGGAGCCTGATGTTTGCTTTGTGCTGAAGGGTCTGCTCCTACTGACTGCGCTAACGCGTGCACACGGCAAGCAGGGCAGTCCAGAGCGCAGTAACGGGCAGCGCAGATCCAGCTGTGGGGAGGGAGGGGGTTTTTCATCGCTGATGTTGCCGCACCTTTTTGCCACGATGCAGACTCACTTAGAGATTCAGGCTTTCATTAGACATTTATTAGTGATGGTTACAGAAAATGGTGGCAAAAGCACATCTATTTAGGAGAGCTCCTCTCTGAGCCGTTTGCGCTGCGTCTCTGAGGGGAACTGGGCAGGGAGAAGCAGAGACAAGAGTCTGGCTGAGTGGGGGCCAGTGCCTTTCACTTTCCGTGGAGAACGAGCCTGGCCTTTCATCCTTGAGCGTGCCAGAGAACGCCCATAGTCCTGCTGGCCAGTTTCCAACCCGCCGTCCCCAAACGGACCACACTTTACACTTCCATAAACATGCTTTCCTCCCTCTCATTAACAGAAGACGGTGATGATAATCGTAGCAATCAGCCCCAAATACAAACAGGATGTAGAAGGCGCAGAGTCGCAGCTGGACGAGGATGAGCATGGCCTACATACTAAGTACATTCATCGAATGGTGAGTGGGGAGGGGACCACAGCACCTCACCGTGCCCCGGGGATGGGCGCTTTGTCCAGTGAAGTCTTGTTCTTCACCAGAGACCGACTGAAGGCAGCAGGAGGCTGGGTGAAGAACCCCGGGCCTGCCATGTTGGGAGAGGACATGTTGGTCCTGGCTCCTCTACCTTTGGGATTGTGGGCCAGTCACTGCACCTCTGGGGACTAAGGTTCCTATCAATGACAAGGGGAGACCAATCTGTGCTCTCTAAGACCCAAGATTCTGGAAAGCACTGCTCTGCGGGCTTGCTTCGTTTACCCACGAATGTGAAGTCCTAGGATGGCAGGCGACGGGGCTGTGGGGAGGGCAGGCTCCCACAGCTGTACCATACTCTGTCCCCTGCCTTTCCAGGTGGGGTGGCATAGTGAAAAGGACACATGCTGTCGCATCAGATGGGCTTGGTCAGATTTGGCTTCCTCATGCACAGGCTGTGTGACTGCGGCCCAATTGCTTACGTCTCTTTGTGACTCGGTGTCACTGTTCACAAAATGGGTCACTAATACTTACAGTGTTGTTGTGAAGATGAAATGAAATAACATTTGTGAAGTACCTGGCACATATTGGATGCTCAATCAGGGGACGGGATTGTTCTTAGCTCATGATCGGTGGGGAACATTCCACTGCCACACTTGAACTGTGGGGCCTGGTCAAATTAAAAGCAGTGGGAGAAATTAATAGGATATTGGACCTGCTCAGCATCTGTAGAGCATTCTGACCAAAAATATCAACAAGCTTTGGAACTGGCTGTTTTGTGGGTCACCAATCCTCCCGCTCTCCATGAATATTGAGACACGATGGAGAGTTTCTGCCTAACTAGGATGCCGGACCAGACTTGTGAATTCAAACTGTCCCAGAGTCTCTAAGGGGTGCCCACATGTGCCGGAGAAAAGGTTGTCTCTGGGCCTCCCACTCCCACCTCAACCAGAGCTGGTCTGCATTCCTCAGGCTTTTGTTTACCAAGCATTCTGAGGTGTAAAGAGGCTTGAAAAATCACTGGACTAAGACTTATGAACTCTGTTTCATCCCTAGCACTCCACAAGGGAGGAAGGCACCTGGAATGGGCAGAAAGGATCACTGGCTAAATGGGAAGATGGGGCGGAAAGCAGTCAGGTAGTCTCGGGACATGCAGCTTTACGTCAGGGAAAGAAGACTTAAGTCCCAGGTCTGCCCTGTGCGTCAGGAGCATAGGAAAAGGGTAGATTGGGTGGATGGGTGAAAGGATGTTCATCATCAGGGTCTCTGTCTCTTTTTCCACCCAGTGTAGACCACCCATTTGAGCTCACAACCAACCCTAAGCAAAGCCAAAGCAAGGTGGTGAGGTTAAAAAGTAAGGCCAAGCATTCAGGAGATAAGTCTCCCTCCTATTCCAATCTCAACTAGTCTGACAGCCCATGGGCAGGACCCATAAAAGGTATCATTTCTGGAAGTAAACTGCCTTAAAAGGTCATGGCTGGCTCTGGGTGCTGCCATCCCTTGACTGTCTGCTGCACATCTGCATGGCCCCAGAGCACCTGATGTCCTGTCTGCATCTCTAGCAACCTGCTAGTCCCAGGAGCCAACGACTGGTACATGGGAAGGGCTCCAGGTCCCTGTCAGTACCTAAGGAAACCTGTCTAGCTCTGCTGGTGTGTGCAAAGCCAGACAGTAATACACAGCTCAACTTCAGAGCTTGTCTGACAGTACCAGCTGTAACCAGGTTGTCTCCAAACTTGGTTTCTTGGGCCCTTCCTCAGCACAGAAAGGGTTGATACAGAAGTGCCTTCCTGCCTGCCTGGCTAATTTCCTGGACCCTTCTAGGCAGCAGAAAACGCTGGGACCATAAGAACTTGGCCCTAACAGAGGGAGTGAAGAGGTACCCACTAGTAACTGCATCATAGAGCAAACTACTTCACAGAAAGCCAGTATCTGGAAATATCAGAGAAAATACTATTGCTGGCTAGCCCCTCAACAGATTGGGTAGCCTAGTAAACAAGCCAAACTTTACAGTAAACAGTATCCTAGAAGTCAGAAACCAAACTCACTTCTTCACTTTTAACTCATTAACTCTCTGCCCTTCCTTTCATGGGTTTACTCCGTGCTGGCGTGGTTGGTGCTTTGAGTTGCGTGGTACTTGGGTCACTGTAAAATACGTTCTTGGTGTTGTCTTCTAATTCTGGAAGGCAGGTGGTTCTGAGAAAACACCTTGTGAAGGATCTGCGTGTGTTGCGTGATTGTATGTGTAAGTATGTGCGAGTACGTGTTTATGAGGGGTTTCCATGGTGATTTCAATAACCAGTTGTCACTATTGTCACTTTCTTCTCTGTTCTGTTTATATTCCCATGCACAATGAAAACTTCTCTGTTATAAAAATCAGTTGGAAGATGAAATAGTCGGGAACACATAATTCCTCATCTCCTTGTCACCAGATGACTGAAAGCTTTGTGCTGGTCACAGGATTTGAAAGACTCTAACTTCCCTCATATTGAAAATTCTGATTTTGATTGAGTTCTTGGCCGCTAAACTTTCTTGGGCCACCACAGTGTCAGAGCAAATTGGAACAAGTGTGGGCACCCTAATACTCAACAGTCAGAGCTCTTCTGAAGTGACCTCCTGGCCCTGTCACCTGCCTCTCCACCAAGCCCATTCTGTGCTGCAGTACATCATTAGCCGGTCCCACCCACTCTAACACACGTTCACACCTCCAGACATTTGCTCATGCTGTTTCCTCTGCTGAGAATGTCTTTCCCCTCTCCCCCATTTTCCTTACCTGACCAAAATCTTTCCTTTCAGTACCCAAATGACCCCTCTCTTGTAACTGTCCTTCAGATCCCTGATGCAGAATCAGTGGCCCCCATTCTGGGCTCCCACAGCAATTGTTCACACTTTTCACACTGCCCGTTGGTTGGGGCACTTGCCCTTCTGCCTGCTCACTAGACTGCTGGCTGTGTGAGGATGGGGAGGGTGTTCTGCCAAACTGGCTGTCCTGATTTACAGCGTTTACCCATTTCCGTGGTATAAATACTCTCACCATGGCCCATTTGAAGCTACTAATGTGAAGCCACTGAGCACAGAGTTGGGAATAGATGCACACAGCAGGCTCTCGTGAGCTGAAACAAGCCAGCTCTAGCTCACCCTCATTCTCAAAACCCAGAGTCTAGCACAGGGTATGACTTTTAATAGGCCTTCAATAAATGATTGACAAATGAGCAAATGGCATAGATGTGTGATGGGGAGGGCTTAAAATTACAAATGTGTGGCACGCAAATAAGGAAATCAGAATGAAAGTACCATGTGGGCTTGCATGATTATGGGCACCATTAACTCCTCATCCTCATTCCTGCAGTTAAATCTTCAAATCTGTTTGGTTTCAGATGCAGATTGAGTTCATAAAACAAGGAAGCATGAATTTCAGATTCATCCCTGTGCTCTTCCCAAATGCTAAGAAGGTAAACAAACAAACAAAATCCTTGTAATTCAATCTTTGGTTTGTTTGCCATCTGGATTTTGAGTGGAAAACCTTGTCAACTCTTCATCAATCCTTGGAGATAACAATGTCACCAGAAAGACCAACAAGTTGTACTACTCAATTCAGCAGCATGAATCAGAAAGGTTTTAAAGCACTATCTGATAGGATCATGCTGTCCTAATTGTTCAAACAGCCCTTGCACACAAAGAAGTGGTTTGTGTTTTAACTCTTGAGAGAAAAAGAGAATGTTCATCTGATACTTCTTATCTCTTGTACATAAAAGTCAAGATGTGTACATTTTTTGCTGGCTCTTCCACTAAAGTATTTTGTTGCACGTAGTTCAGCTCTTAAAAGCCATAGATTACAGGAATGTAATCTACACAGTTACCAGAGTGAACTTTGCTGTGGTTCATATGAGAGTTTTTGCACTAAAAGGGGATGCGGGGCAGATTTGGAGAATGGGGGCAAAATCATCGGAGGCCGTGTTCCGGGCTTGGCAAAGAGCAGGTCGTGGTGGAGTAAACATCTGAGAATCAGACCGCAGCGCCCTGAGCTCAGGCCCGGCTTCACCCTGGAGGGATCCCTAGGTGTCAGCATGGCATTGAGACTTCTGCCCTTGAAGAGGGAGGGTCCAATTTATGTGAATGGCACCCTTCGGGTTGCGTGGTGCGTAACCTGCACGACAGCACACCTTTCCATCTCTCTGCCCCTCCCGCGCCTGCGGTCTCATTGCTCTCACTTACTGAGTCTCCTTGCTGGTCTGCCTGTCTCCACTTGGACCTTGTCTTAGCCATCCTCTGCTCTACCATCGAAGAGGAGCATCCAAAGCATAGGTCTGACCTGTCTCTTTCCAGCTTAAAAATTTTGCGGTGTTTTCCTGCTGACTGTAAGATCATATCTACCTTTCTCAGCATGACCTATGAGGCTTCTCAGAGAGGACCGTGCCCCCTTGCTCTGTCTTATCTCTTACCATCTGCACAGATGCTGTACGCTGTGGTCATCCTGGACTATTTCAGCACGTCCTCACACATGCCATCTTCTTTTGTGTCTCTGTGCCTTTGCCCTTTCTGCTCCCTCTGCTTGCAACACCTTTCCCTAACTTGTCACCTAGCGAACTCTTGCTTATCTTTATATCACCCAGCCTCTAGTCTCCCCTGACACCTCTCCTCCCCCATGCTGATATATTTCATTGTCTCTCTCTTTACTATAGAACCTTGAGTCAGTGGTACGTAGTTGGGGGTGGGAGCGCTGAGAATAATTGTTTAGCATTACTGGAGCATGGTGATATAAAAAACAGATCAAGTTTTGTTGGTTTTATTGTTATTTTCTAAATCTCCTTCAGACACTCCCCTTACTGCCTGAGCTGAGGGCAGACTGCTCTCACCACCTGCCCCCTTGGTACGCCATTGCCTAGAAATAGTTTCTTTACCTTTCTCCTCCATCATAAGATTCAAAGCCCTCAAGGCAGTTATTGTGTCTTTTTCATTTGGTATCCTCAATTCCCAGCAGGATGCCTGACATACAGCAGGTGCTGCTTCTAAGCTCATCCTACAGTCCCCAAAGGAGTCTCATCTCAGAGTAAAAACCAAAGGCCTTATAGTGGTCTACAAGGTGCTACCTCATGCAGCCCCCTCTACTTCCAGACGTCCTTATCTACTCACTCTCACTCACTCTGCTCTTGCCACACGGGCCTTGTTGCTTTTGAACAGGACTTGCACACTCCCGCCACAGGGCCTTTGCACTGGCTCTTCTAGCTGCCTGGACCCTGACAACCACAAAGCTCTCTCCCTCTGCTCTTTTAGGTCTTTGCTCATTTTCTCAGTGAGACCTTTCCTAAGCACCCTGTTTAAAACTGCAAGCCTTTCACCCCTGCCCCAGAACTCCCTATCCCCTTTCTCTGTTTCATTTTTCTCCACAGCACATATCACTGTTGAACACACTATGCTTTTTCTTTATGTATTCACTGCCTCTGCCCACCAGAATGTCCACTCCCTGAGGGCAGTCTGCAACTGCGCGCAGGATCCCTGGCTAAAGCTTCTGCCTTTGCCTAATAGGCGAGGTCTGATGGGAACTTCCCACCACAGGCCCAGCCTGGGGCTGGAGTGAAAGGATCATGAATTATTATAGGTTAAGCCCACAGCCCTGGCATACCTCTTGTGAAATCACAGGGAATTCACGTCACTTTGTGTGACCTCTGTCCCACTCCTTTTGTGTGAGGGTGGTGAAAAGCACGTTGAAACGCCAAGGGTAGGTAGTCTGGGAGACTGACAGAAAATGCTGCGCACATGTGGTTTTTATAATGAAATACACAGCTTGCACCCGAAGCCAAGAACATTTCACATGCTAAACCTTCCAAAAGCGAAACAGCACAACTCCCAGGATAGTTTGGTGGGAAACGCCCATGTAGGGAAAGCCAGAGATGTTTGGGAACCGAGCCTGGGATCTGGAATCCAGGTTTTTCTCTAATGACCTTTGCTCCTGTCATTCTCTCTCTCACAGGAGCACGTGCCCACCTGGCTTCAGAACACTCACGTCTACAGCTGGCCCCAGAATAAAAACAACATCCTGCTGCGGCTGCTCAGAGAGGAAGAGTATGTGGCTCCTCCCCGGGGGCCTCTGCCCACCCTGCAGGTGGTGCCCTTGTGACAGCCTCCATCTGCAGGTCACTGGGGCCATGCCATGTCTGGGGCCCTGTTCTGATGAGCATTATTCTAGCCGAGGCTGGTGGGCAGCACTCCTGGCTGTTTGTTTCTCCGTCCCTCCCTGAGAGGCCCCTGGGCCCCCAGAAAACCTGTTCTGCAGAGTGTTCTTCCTCCCGACACCTCTACAGACCCCGTCTTTCAAGTGGAGGCTGTGGCTGCCCTGCATTCCCTGCTTTTTACAAACCCACCGCGGTGCCAGTGTCCAACACGCGCCTCCTAGCAGTCTGATGTCTCCATTCGGGGCCTGCTGGGCTTATCAAGTAGAGGGTATAAGTGATACTGCGCCAAATGTAAATACTACGGACACTGTCCTGTCACGTCAGGCTACTTTCATGAGCTAGCCAGATGCGTGTGTCCTCAGACCACACTGATTCATGTACAAATAATAAAATGTTTACTCTTTTTTAAGATTATGTTTCACTTATCTCAGAGGAGATAGATATATATTAATTTATAATGATATGGGCAGTTGCTTCCAGGGACATCAACAAAGCTGTTTAGATATAATATTAGATAAATGTAACAGGCTACTTCATATTAAAGGATTGAAGTCAGATAGTTAAACAATCCTTTTAACATAAGCATGAAAGCTTTATTCTTGCAGTAGAGATTTTTAACAAAACAGCTTTGTGCAGCCTACAACCATGATTCCAAATAGTATGACCATGGTTCTCAGGATCTGACTGAATAAGTAAAAATACCTGTGTATGTGTATGAAGTGACAGGGGGTATACAATGCAGGCTAGAATTGTAGGTTGGGAGGCCTGTGTTCTAGTCTTGGTTCCATCACTAATTAGCTGTGTGACCTTTCATAAGTCCTTTCACTTTTCTGAGACCCTAGGGACTCTCTCACAAAATGACATGGACAAAAGCATCTCTAATCACCCTAAAAGGTTTGAAGTCTAGGACCTAAATTCTAGATACTCTTTTGAGGAGCGACTGAGTTTTCATAATTATATATCCCACAGGGAATAAATATTTACATTTTCTTAACAGAGACATTTTCTTCTTTTTTTAATATTTTCAATAATATCCTCAGGTTAATAATTTTGGAAGTATTATCTGATCTCCAAAAAAAAGAATACATACACATACCCATATATAAGATACGGATAGATGTACATAAAATCTACATATAGAGCAGGGTGGGATGGTTTTTATTATAGCCCAAGCTAGTAGGCCAATGAAGACTTTTTGGGAGTAAAAGCTACTGCTTCCCCTTCCTTCTCTGCCTACCTAACTTCTTAAACAAGGCTCACTTGTGCTGCAAGATACTTCAATCCTTATATGCCACCACAGGGAAAGGACGAATATTTGTCAACTATAAATAAGAAACATTGCTAATGAATTGCAAAAAATGCTAGTTTCATTTTCTTTATAACTTAGATGCCTACTGGGTAAGGTGAATGTCTGTGTTCTTTAAAAAACAGGAAAAGAAAAGAAAAACTTGCGTAACTTAAGTACTCATTTGTAAGATTTTATAAGTACCTTTAGTTCTGGTAGTATTTAAGACCTGGTAGAACTGCCTTGTTTGGTTAACTCGAAGTGCATGGAAAACATGCCAAACACAAACTTCGAGTCTTCTTTCTCTCTTTTTATTATCTTTTTTGGTCTGAAGTGACACCATCATTAAAGAGTTACGAACATTTGTAAATAAAATCACATTAGCAATTATTACTCTGAAATGTTTCTAGTTTGCAAAGATTTAGCAATGTGATGTTATTACCCATCCTCCCTTCAGAGACCTGTCCTAAGCTCTCAACCACTTGTTCCTTCCACTTTTCCTACCCCAGGTGGTTGACGAGCAAAGGTCCCTGGTGTTCCATGAATAGTCATTAAAGTGTTACAGCTGGTAGCACTGGTAGCAAAAAAACAAACAAAAGTACACACACACACAACCACCTGGCCAACTGATGAAAGCTTGGCCTCTGAAGTTTCTATGAAATCTGATGACCACCAACATCAAAAAAATGTTAACAACTATTTTAGAAAACTGACACTAAGATTAACACTTGGTTTATTTAGATGTTTATCCTGGTCCTCATGCATTCATCTTTAGATATTTTTGGGGTGAAAGTGGGGTAGGGCTGACTTCATAAAAATAATCTCAGCCCCAAGGCTTTATTCAGACCTCAACCAATTTTCGGGTGGGTTTGTGGAATGCAAGGTTAGATTCTTGTCTAATATTTAGTGACTAATTTAGAATTTTAAATGTAATTTTTAATCTTAATGACTGGTTTCAAAATACCTGCCTGTCTAGTTTAACTTTTATATTGTTCAAAGACGTCTCAGTACCTGGCTACAATCAAAGCATTAGATTAGCAATTTCTCAGCTCAGTGCTCAGAAAAATTATTGCTGTTGGTACCCTTTTCTTTGTTTCCTATTAAATAAATCACCTCTTTAAAGACTAAGTTTTTCTCAGAGTCATCTCAGCAAGGGATGCAAGTTCTTCATTTTGAACATTCCACCCTTGTTTCATGATGTTTTGCCAAGAGCATTTTTCTTAACCCCAGCCGCTTCGTCACTACCTCATCCACTTTGCCAAACACCCCATTGTCACCATCACCTTTGCCAAATGGATTGCAAAGTCTTGTGATCATGGGAAATGATCCAGAAAGAGTCTCTCAAAACACAGGATCTTTCTGTTTCTTCTTAATGAAGCAAGAAGAATCAGTGAGACCCACCTCTCAGTGGCAAATGAAAAGAGAAGGAAAGTCACACTGTGGGAAAATGCCACAAAGAAGAAATGCCTCTCATCCCAGAGAATTATGCACTGTTTTTCAAGATAAATAGCTCTATATGAGCCTACCAACCAAATAAACAAACAAAAAAACCAAGAAGGAAGAAAGAAAGCCCCCAAATCAATTAAATTCTCAGGTCATTTATTTCTGTTATGGAATTTCCAGTCTGTAAGAGGCCCTAGAAATCATACACCGCTGCAGCTTTGTTTTATACATGGGAAAAGCAGGGCCCAGAGAAATTGTGGCTTTCAAAGTTTACCCTAGGACTAGAACCCAGATGTTCTGGTTTCCAGATGCAGGCATTTATTTGGTGAGCCTAGAAAGCTTTCTGGTTTTTGATGGTAGATTTGTTTAACAAATGACCCAGTGTCTCCCTGAGGTAAACTGTGAGCCTCACTAACATGGGAGGCCTGGAGGGAAGAGAACCTCCATCCTCTGGTGGCTGGAGGATTAAATGATCATGTTGCAACTTGTTCTGTGAGAAATTCTTTGGGGAATTAATTATTGCTGTGATTATATGGAGTATTACTTTTCTTTTGTTACCCGGGCTAGAGTGCAGTGGCACCAACATAGCTCACTGCAACCTCAAACTTCTGGGCTCAAGTAATCCTCCTGCCCCACTCTCCTGAGTAGCTGGGTGTATAGATGCGCGCCACCACACCTGGCTAATTTTTCTATTTTTGTAGAGACAGGGTCTTGCTCTTGCTCAGGCTAGTCTTGAACTCCTGGCTTCAAAAGATCCTCCCACTTCGGCCTCCCAAAGTGCTGGGATAACAGGCATAAGCCACTGTGCCCAGCCTGGAATCTGACTTTTCTTGAAGTGGTTTGGCATATTTATTTTATACTGGTATTACATGACACCTAGGCATAATTTAAGGTCTTGACACCTTCCTGAAGCTTACAGACAAAATCTGCTATTAGATCAATTTCTTTTAGTTTTATCTGGCCAATATCCAAAATAACAATAAGGAAAAAGGTTTTTATTTTTAGGTACTGTGACATTCACCTTTCTCTCACACTTCTGATTCTACAAAAGTGGCACTTTTTGGAATAATACATAGCTGTTTGGAACATCTGTATTACCTTTCAGATGGAGAAATGAGGAATGTAAGAGTCGTGCCAACTCTCCTCCGGGTGAGGGGAGGCTGCAGGAAGGGTACCCTTTATTATGAGGTACATTAACAACACAAAGGAGCCTACCTCAGTCAACCCAGAGAGCATTCTGGGAGGCCTTGTGTCCAGGCAGGATAGCATGTTCCTAACTTCATACTGAATTGTTCCATTTTCTGTTGGAAAATTCTTTCAGATAGAATCACTTTCACATAGGCTACTTGGTGGGATGTGAGTAGCTTTTGCAGACCCTGGACAATCACATGTTACCAACTCACCCATGTGTGCCACAGCCCCTCTGTCCGTGACTGCGCATTTGCTCTCGCGTTCTTAGCCTCAAGCCAAGCAGGCGGGACGTGTAAGAGGAACACTCAGCGTAGTTTAGTTCTCAATTTAACTTCTCAAGGAACATGTGAATATGGGTCTGGCTCATACTTATCTGGGTGATTAGGAAGTGATATTTGAGCCTTTGCCAAACAATCCGAGAGTCTTGGTCCAAAGTGGACCTGGGCAAAGGTGACTGTGTTCTGGGCCTGCCTGCTCTTTTCTAGAAACTCTCTTATGGAAGTAGTTGCAGCCCCCAGATCTCTCAGGGCTTATAAACTAAAACCATAAGGGCACACATTTCTTGTCCCTTGCCTGACCTCCCTTTGCTCCCTTCACCAGGAAGGCGCTGATGGAAGCCGGCGGCTGGGGAGAGAGGGGAGAGGGAGAGGGAGTGTGTGCGGGAGAGGACTCATGCCTGATGGATCCCATTAGGCTTAGTGTGCAAAGCAAGTTGAGATGAAGTAGCTGCTCTGGTATGCGTCCAAAACTGCTGTTCTATTTTTAGTCTCTCCCGCGTGCTTCCTAGGCCCGCATTGTACGCCTGGGCACCTGGATCAGCAGCAAAACGTGGAACTGAGCCACTCATTTGTAAAACTGGAAGGAAGGAGGCCATTGATGCAGGGCTTGTTTATTGCTGACAGCGAAGAGGGACCTGGAATGTTAATGAGGATGGCTCCCTGAAGCATGCCTTCATGCTTAGCAAGGAGTTCAAAGGAGGAGGCAGACTCAGTCCTGTGCCGAACAAATGTGAACCGTTGATAGAGGGAAGGAGAAATCAATTATACTGTCGCAGGCTTCCATGTCATTGTGTCGGAGTTGTTAGAAAAGGTAGGACAAGGACCAGATCTCAAAAGGAAACAAAGCCACATGGCCTTGAAGTATAACGAGTTTGCCATGGCAACTGATGGAAATGAGCCTCCCGGGCACCGAGCAGGTGTGTTATCTTACTGAATAAACATACTTCTCTCACTCCCTGGTTTTTATAATAAAACCTGTGTTTGGATTACTTTCCCCTCCTCTTTGTTACCCAGAGAAGTTGGCTGTTGCTCAATCAGCCCAAGGCTCTGGTGAGGGAAATGTAATCAGTGTTATCAAAAGGGCTGCTTTTGAAAAGGCTGGCGTTCAGCTTGGCTGCCAGCCTCATCACTGAGTGGCAGCTGGGCTGCAGGTACCTGTCTGGCCTTTGCCACCTTCCAGGCAATGCCCTCCACAGAAAGCCGCTTGTTCGTGCATTCACGGAGGCGTAACAGTGTGGCCCAGCTCCCATGCTGGCAGTGGTCAAAAGCTGCATTCTTCTGAGGAGAGGAGAAATGTGTTTAGGTGAGGCCAACTTTCAGCATCCTGTATCTGGGATACGGGCCAATGGTTCCTGGAGTTCACGGATTAACTGATTCTATCTTCCAATCTGTTGTTATCTACAAAGTTCTGTTACTCAGAAACTTGAAGGGCCCTGCTGTTTCCCTGAGCTTCAAATCCCTCTCAAATGGGTTCTGAGGTGGTAGATTCTCATGTCTGAAATGTACACAAGATGTGGAGATTTCATAAAATCCTCCCAAGTTATGAAAAAAAGATAAAAGTTTACTTTTAATTTTCACAAGGCCAAAATAATAATAAAGTGCAATAGTCATATTTTCATTGCCCTCATTTGTGTCTGAAAAGAAACTTCTTCCACTTTAGCTTCAAATTGATTTTCAAAACAAGATGCTCATTCTCGATGGGTTGCTAGAACACAGACAGTTTCTAAACCAGGCTGTAGCAAAACAATGGACCTGGGGAGAACGTGTACAGCCGGGGCAGCCAGCCGGGGCAAAGCTGCCCAGCAGCCGTCTACACTCAGCAGCACCAAAGCCCTCCCTGCTTCTGCCTGTGTTCCTGCTTCCCTCCAGCAAGACACCCACACCACCATCTCCTCCCATTGAGCCCTGTCCTCACAGACGATACCCTGGCTGCCCCTTCACAGGCCACACCTGTGACCCTAATAAGAAAAAAATGGCTGCCTGAAGTACTAATTCCACCTACAGTGTCAGTGGTGGAAAGGGTTTCGTGTACTAGTCCTCCCAGGCGAAAGAGTGTGTCGCCAGGCTTAGGCACTAATCTCCCCGGCTCTCTCTCACTCCTCTAACAGGACCATCAGACCGTCACTCGTATCACACTCACTCTTACTTTATACACAATTCTATCAAGTGCAGCTGTCTGTTCTTCCAACCCTTAGCAGGTTAGAAGATGCAAATTTAGGAGGACAACAGGGAAGAAGGGTTAGAGACCGGTATCCTGATGGAAAGGATGGCTGACATTTTGACAAGGTGGCGTTTGTCATGAAAATATTTTGAAGCAGTCTGAAAAATGAACCATCCGATATTCAGCTTTTTAAACATTACCAAGTACGTTTGTAAAAGCAACCTCATATCTAATTTTCACCCAGGTCAAATCAAAACAGCCACATCAAAATGTCCAGCTTCAGCGGTTCAGATTCAGATATCATAGTAATAAACACCCCTCAAATGACCCCGTTAACATCACAGCTCTCACAGCAAGTGACTGGTTTTTAAAATAATGTCCTTAATCATCTGGAAAAGGTTATATCATGTTTTCTCTCTTTTGCTTAAGAAGGTGGCTGTACATTTCATTTACAAGGTTTCCTTAGTGTGAAACCATTCACTTATTCTGTTCCTGGATAAGACCCCAACCCAAGCAGGGCGTGGCTCAGCCTGCCCTACACAGACCTCATCAGGGCCTCAGTCCCAAGGAGAACCTAAGATCTAGGTCCTCCAGGCACCAAGGCAGGTTCAGCAAGGACAGGATTGAGGGCATTTCTTACTGTGTCTGAGGGATGGCTGCCAAGTCCACTTCTGACTCGGGCTGGCATCTGAGTGCCTCAGAAGCTGGTGTGAGGTGAGCTTAACAGGGGCCTTCCAAGTAGGTGGGCAGGACCTTTCCACATTCAGGTTTTTAAAATTCAAGATTCCAAATTGGGTCTTTCAGTACCAGTATATTGTTATTCTTTGAAAAGACATATGAAGCAGAAGTCCCTGATACCCCCATGTGAGCATGTGAGGTCTGGGTCCATAATGCCACCATTGCTAATGAAACTGTCATTCAAAAGCTAATGCTAGAAAGGCCACAGGGTGGGATTTCAGCAGCACCCACAGCAACCAGTCTCCAACAGCTCATTAGATGCCTACTATGTGCAAGGTAATATGCTTGGCACAAAGACAAGTGACACATGCTCTTGCTTTCCAATTATTTAAAATCTAGCTGGGGATATGTGACATTAACATGTGGAAAGATCATCAGCCACCCAAGGCAGCATACAGTAAATGCTAAGGAAGCGGGCCAGCTGTTCTCTTTCCCCTGACCTTCACTTTAACCCAGGACTGAGCTCACACTGATGCCGTTTCAAGGTCAGATCTTCAAAGAAGCAGGTGACTGCAGATTTTTCCTAATAAACAGAAGATCTGCTCACCCCTCCTTCCCACATATACCCTTTAGATTATAATATTCAAAGTCCCTATAAACACCAAGTAAATGCAATCAGAGACTAAGAGACACAATGGAAAAAAGTTGGAAGAGTATGTAAAAGCGCACAGAATGTGCATATTAAACCAATAAATGACAACGCGGCCCACAGGGCATGCATCACACCTCTCTAAAGAGCAGCCTAGATCCATGCGTCATGAAGGGTCAGACAACATCGCAGCAAGTGGGGAGGTGAGGACGTGCTTTTTACACGGCAACCTTCACATCTGCAAAGGCAGATGTGGCCGGTGCTGGGACCAGCTGAGAAAGAGCAAATGGGTTTCTGCACTCTGCTAAGTAGGGTGTGGGCAATCTTTGAAGTTTAGCCTGTCAGCTAAATATACAAATAACCAAGCAAGAAAACAGAAAATGATCATTTGCTGGAATGGGCAAAGAACTCTATGAATGAGTGTTGGCATTGCGCAAGCTCCCCAGAGAAAATCTGTAGCAGAAAACACTGACCAAGCTGAGTGTGTGGTGTGTTTTCACATTTCTCACTCACGTGGTGCAGCTTTGTAATCAGACAAACCTGGGTTTCAATCTCAGTTTATTTACTTACAAATTGTGTGACATTAAGCAAATTACTTTAACTCTCAGACTTTTCAGCCAATAAAATGGGACAACAGAACCAACTCCCACATAGGTTGTCCAAATAAGGTAAGATGAACTATAGAAAACTTCTAGAATAGTGCCTGGCTTGTAGTAAGTACTCAATAAATGTGCCTTTCTTTCTCACCTTTTCCTTTTTGCTTTCTATTCCATAGGTAATGAGTATTTATGGGGACTTTGGATTTTACCTTATTTCCAAAAAGTTAAATAGCAAAGCCTAACAAAAGAAATCTTTATTTTAAAAATGAAGCCTTAGGAGAGGTCAATAATTTGAGCTTTTTTTTTTTTTTTGAGACAGAGTCTCACTCTCTTGCCTGGGGCGAGTGCCATGGCATCAGCCTAGCTCACAGCAAC
>NW_012143745.1:573490-620068 GCF_000956105.1 Propithecus coquereli | reverse complement strand
TTCTTTCTTTCTTTCTTTCTTTCTTTCTTTCTTTCTTTCTTTCTTTCTTTCTTTTTCTTCCTTTCCTCCCTCCCTCCCTCCCTTTCTTTCTTTCTTTCTTTCTTTCTTTCTTCCTTCCTTCCTTCCTTCCTTCCTTCTTTCTTCTCACTGTTCCCGGGCTGGTCTCAAACTCCTGGTCTCACCTGATCCTCCCACCTCAGCCTCCCAAAGTGCTAGGATTACAGGCGTGAGCCACCACACCTGGCCCCCTGTTTTCTTAATAAGACCTGAGAGAAGCCATAGCAGACTCACAGAACAATCACGGTATCAAGAGGGAGCCTTCTTTCCTCTAAAATCTTGCTAAGGAGCAAGGTTCCTGGCAGCACTGACCAGAATAATTAAACGTATAACATATCAAAACTTGCCAGTGATGTTTGACTTTAAAGGAAACTTATTTTAGAGATTCACAATGGGGCCTCAAAAACAGGATAATGGATTTGAAAGTATTTTGAAAAGTCATTTGAAAGGCAGTATTGTGTTCATATTATACCTATTATTAAAAAGGAAAATTTGAATTCAGATTGGAAACACTGCTATGCTCCTGAACAGACTTCCTGTTTAGTTTGAGGAAAAACTGGTATTACATACATAGATAATACAAACGTTTAAAGAATTAGGACACCAGAAAAGTGGGATGAGGAGGGCATCCACACAGGAAGGAGGCCTGGTGTAGGGTGTTGGGCCCAAGTAGGACAAGAGGGGTGTCCCTGCAGAGGGTCCTCTTAGCTCAGAGTGTCAGAACCAAAGGGGACTGAGAGGATTGCTCAGTGCAGGGTAGTAGCCCAGAGGTAGTTGAGGGGGAGAGGGCTGCCCAGCGTGGAGACTCAGCACGCATGGGCCGAGGGGAGTGTTCTTGCAAAGAGATAGTCTAGTGTGGGGTGTTGGAGGGGTGGCTTGACATGGCATGTCAGAGCCAGGTGAGGGAATGTCTGCAGAAAAATGGCACAGCACAGGTGGTTACAGCCAAAGCAGAGATACCGCCGAATAGAATACCATAAGAACATAAGAACATAGCATCACTTCGGTGATATGCCTGACAAAGGCATGCAGCAATCATGAGAATACATCAAACACAAACTGGGGAACATTCTACAAAACGACTGACCCATATTCTTCAAAATCGTTAAGGATATGAAAGTCAAGGAAAGACTGAGGAACTATTCCCGACTGAAGAGACTAAGGAGACGAGACAAATAATTACAATGTGTGGTTCAGAACTGGAACCCTTTTGCTATAAATCATAGTACGTATTGAGCAATGGAAAAACTTGACTGGGGTCTGTAGATTAGACCCCAATGTATCGCTGTTAATTTCCCAATTTTGCTGTTTGTATTACAGTTATGTAGGGGAAAGTCTCTGTTGAAGAAACATCCACTAGGATATTTGGGGGTGATAGGGAAATCAAGTCAGCAATTTCCTTTCAAATGCTTCAGGGGGAAAAAAGGTCTTTGTATAATACTTTTCTTTCAACTTGTCTGAAAAATCGAGATTGTCTCAAAATTTACAAATTAAAAAAAAAGAAAGTCCAATGAGAAGGGAGTATAATTGAGAGAATTGTAGTACATTCACATGAAGAATTGTTTTTTAACCATTAAAAATGTTTTGGGAAAATACTAATGATACAATGTTAAGCTGTTTTAAAAAGAAGATAAAAAGTCATGCATAAAGTATGACTGACTATGTAGAAATATCTTGCAAAATAGTAAGCGCTCCCATATTAAGTAGTTATTATGTGTCAGATACTGGACTAAGCAATTTGTAGACTTTATCTCACTTAAACTCCACAACAACCTTACAAAGTAGGTATTACTAGTTCCATTTTATGGATGAGGAATCTGAGGCTCCGAGAGGCTAAGTACCTGGGCCAGGTTCTTAAATAACCTATTATACTGCTCAGGGAAAAGACTGGGGAAAAAATGCCTGAAATGGTAATATTAATAGCAGTAGTCTCTGGGCAGTGGGACTATGGATGATTTGAAAGATTCTTCTTTTGTAGTTTTCAGTATTTTCCAAAATATCCACAATGGATTGTTACTTTGTAATTCAGAAACAGAGAAAATTGTCATTTTAAAAGTAAATCATTAATTAGCTGGGCGTGGTGGCGAGTGCCCGTAGTCCTAGCTGCTTGGGAGGCTGAGGCAGGAGGATTGCTTGAGGTCAAGAGTTTGATGTTGCAATGAGGATGACACCACCAGCACTCTACCTGGGGTGACAAAGTGAGACCCTGTCTCAGAAACGAACAAACAACAACAACTAAATCATTTATTGTGGAGCAATGTGGTAAAAATATGCTGATTATTCAAAACCATATAGAGCAACTCAAACTACTGACAGTGATATTATTTGTTAGTAGTGATATTATTGGTGATTTTCATTTTAAAATTTTGCATCTCTGTAGTTAAATTTCTATAATTAATTCTTTGATTCATTCAACAAATACTTAGCATTTACTATGATATATATTTACAGGAAGAAAAAATTTAAAAGAAAAATATATACTATAAGTCTAAAGTTGTATATTTTATTTTTAAAAGCAGGAAGGAAGCATATTATGCTTAGAAAAAGATTGGACACTAAAATATTACTAGCAGTTATGTCTTATGTGTCGGTGGTGAGTTAGCAGAAATTTTATCTTTTCTTGCTACTTTTCCATGCTTTCCCAGTCTTCAGCAATATGTGCTACTTATGTATTCAATTCATGGCTGTGTCTCCAGAGCCTAGAAGAGTAACTGGCGCATCATAACAGCTCAAGAACATTTGTTAAATGAATGAATGCTTTTGTGTACAAACTCTCAAAATACTCTCTGACCTAATTTTCTACAGTGTTCCCCTTGCTCACTTCACTCTAGCCACTTAAACTTCCTTGCTGTTTCTCAAACATGCCAGGTACACTTTGCTCTTGTAGTTTCCTTCACAGGAAGCGGCCCCTGCCTCCATCCAAATGGTCCCCTCTTTCTCCCTTATGATCTCTCCTCAAATATTAGCTTATCAGAGAGAACTTTAGTGACCATCTATGTCAAACAGAAACCATCTACCTAAACACCATCTCTTTCACCTTGCTTTTTTCCTTCAAAGCAATCATCATCATCTGGGACAGTTCTGTGCACTGAGTGTGTGTGATTTTCTCGAACATATAGTATGATTGCACCTCCTCACCTTTTGAATTTGGGTGTGGCCGTGTGACTTGCTTTGGCCGGTGAAATGTGAGTAAAAGTGCGCTGGGTCACTTTCGGGCATGAGATTTAAGAGCCAGTGTACAATTCATCACTCTTTCTTCTCCCTCCCGCCCAAAGACAAGACATACTCTAGATAGTGATTCTCCAGGGAGTCTGGGTCCCAGAGCGAAGTTGTACAGAGCAGAGCCCCCAGCTGACTTGCAATGAACATGCAGTGTAAGTGAGAAATAAACTTTGTTGTTTTAAGCCACAGAAATAGTGAGTTGTTTATTGCCACAAAATAACCTACCCTATCCTGACACATTCTCTGACATATTACATATTTATCTGTTTACTGTCTCCCCTACCCCATCTCTAGACTATAATCTCTATCATGGTAGAACTTCACTGCTGCAAATCCAGTGCCTGAAACAGTGCCTGGCACATGGTAGGTATTCCATAGTATTTGTTGGTTGACTGAATCAATGATCAACTGATCACACCAACTGAAATAGGAAGATTCAACAATGGCAGGGAAGCTAATTCTGGACTTATCTACAAAAACATTCATTCTACCTGATCTGAATGTGAACAAAATTGTTCCTGATTCAAGATCAGAAGTGTGGCCGCTTATCTCACCAGACACAGTTTGAAAGCACGAATTGCCTGTGGGTACATAACGTAGCTAGTCTTGAAAGCACATAAAGTAGCTAAAGTTACAACACAAATGGAAATCTGGCATACTGCTGAGGGGACTCAGTGACAATCCATAAATAAAAAGCATTAACAATGTTTGTGTCCATGCTGAATGCTGATGTGGTTTCCTTTCCCTGTGTGGACATTAGCATTCGAAATGAACTGAGCTTCAGAGGTCTGGGATTTTATCTGCCTTTATCATAAATTGGTGTATGAGCTCCTCTAAGGACTTTTGCAAAAGCCATGTGTGCTTTTGTGAGCTGCTTTCTTTTCACATGCTTCCTCCTGGTATGCCTGAATTTGGATGGGGATAATGCATTTCCTGTATCATGTGGCACAGTACAAGGAAACTCATTGTATCCCTACAGAGGAAGAGTACATCTGTAAGTAGTTTTTAAGAGTGTACTGACGGATCTTGTTAGGGTGACTTATTCTCCTAGTTTCATTTGGTTGATGAAGTGGATCACGTGACAGATGTGCATAATGAACTGCTTCACTTGCTGCCAGTGGGAAGCTCAACCTATAAAATGTGAAATCCACGGAATCACTGAGGGCATAGTAAGCTGATCACAGAAGAGAGAAGCTGGCCTCATTTTGAGTTGTCATTTCTTACTGCCACATACAATGCACCAGTGTTACTAGACACTTTTGCATTTGCTTTCCTCCTACCCTCTGCCCCCCACAAAGTAACTGCCTTTCCAGTGTGTTCCTAATTCACACTGGAAAGGCAGTTATTTCTGCATATAATTCCCTAAAGAGCAAACATTATTAAGATATGCAAGTAATCATCCATTAAATGCACTTGCAAGGAGTCTTTATGTTTTGTCATAAAAAAAGGAAACATATATTACATCAGAGAACAGGATTATTGGTTTTTTGCCTCTTTCCCATCTCTTTTCCTCTCACTCCCTTCTGTATTTCTTTTCTTTTTATGTTCCATTAGCTCATTTATTTCTTTTTATACTCATTGGTAATTTTCTGATGACTATAATCATAAGGGATATAATTTGTCTCCCATTTTTCCATGGGTGGTACAGAACAGTGATGTCCAGCCTGAAAAACACAAGTTGACAAACCTATTCCAGGAGTGGTCCAACTTGCGGCTCACTCAGGCCGCTTCTGGGTCACGAAAGAACAGATAATGAATGAGAAATGAAAAGGAATAATACAAACCCAGTCCTAGATATGATAATTCAAGTAACGATGAAAAAGGCTGCAAGTCAGTTCAATCCACTTTTACCATGGAGCTTCAATACATACTCAGCACCATGCCAGGACCGTGGGGACGCTGAAGAGGCAGTCACATGGCCCTCATCGCCCTCGACATGCAAAGCCAGTGAATAAATGATGGCATATGATGACGTATCCACATGCCACAACAGCTGCACAGACTATACGGCTTCAGGTGTGAAGAAGCCTACTGAGAAGGAAGATCTCAGTAAGAACCTAAATTGTCAGGAACGCCTTGGGCAGGGGCAGAAGCCGAGCTAGACCTAGAGGGACAGGTAGATTTCAGATGCTGTCAAAAGCGCAAAATACTGTATTAAAGAGGTCAGTTGCACATGACATCTTGATTGAATTCAGCTGTTTGGGGCAATGCACTTCATAGCCCCAGTTTCCCAACTAAGCCATATATGTCAGCCACACGCTAATCTAAGGAACATTTTAAAAAATATTCATCAGATGTTAGGATAAGGCAATTAATCACAACGTAAAATACCAAGACATCACAGCTGCGTGCTTTATTTTATTTATTTATTTTATTTTATTTTATTTTTTGAGATAGAGTCTCACTCTGTTGCAGTGAGTAGAGTGCCGTGGCGTCAGTCTAGCTCACGGCAACCTCAAACTCCCTGGGCTCAAATGATCCTCCTGCCTCAGCCTCCTGAGTAGCTGGGACTACAGGGACACACCACCACACCTAGCTAAGGTTTCTATTTTTAGTAGAGATGGGGTCTCACTCTTGCTCAGGCTTGTCTCAAACTCCTGAGCTCAAGCGATCCTCCCGCCTCGGCCTCCCAGAGTGCTAGCTGTATGTTTTAAATTGATTATTAAGACAGTAGAATTATTTTTCTTATGTACCAATGAGTCTCATGGATTAAAGGCTGCTGAATTTAAGGAAAATAGAAAATATAATCTGGGAAATGAGAGATTAATCTTCTAATAGCAAAAAGACAGTTTATGAAACTTCTTTTGGAGACTTTAAAATATGTCAGACTTGGTTTTAGTGAGTCTAGTGGATTTTCTTTTGCAGACAGAAAGCTGACACTGGGGCACTATAGAGAGCCCACTGGTACCTCGGCATCCCCTTGACTCTGATGCTGGCTGGCAGCCTCTGGTGAAAAATCCCTGGCTCTTTTCTGCAGATAAAGGGCAAGGCCTGGCAGCAACTGTCCAGTTCACACAGAGATGGGAGTGACTTGTTCCCGGGGTCAGCAGGGGTGGAGGTGAGAGGCAGCTCAAGGCCAAGTATTTGACTTCCTGACCCTTCCAGGAAAGTGTAGCACTCTCTAATTTATTCCTAATTGAAATACTGTGCTGTGGTTTTCCTGGCCATGAGATGTGCTCTTTTAACTATTTCCTCTCAAAAGACTTTTGTTAGATTTGATACAGTATTTTCAATTCCAAAATAGCTACCACCTAAAACTTATTACCAAAAATATCTTGTATTCCTTTTTCACATACCTCAGTAATGTGGTTTCTGAGGTCTTGAGCCTGGGGGCTATGGGTTCTTTTGATGGTGAGGGGTTGGAAGAAAATATTAAATAGAGTTCATGAAAAATAGAAACGCTTTTGGATCATCTTCCTTATTGTGAATGCTATGAATGCTTGAATGTGGGTACACACACAGGGTGTACATGTGCACATACACACATTCTCACACATCACCTATTTTACTGAAAAATATGATAGAAAATTTTATTATTTTAGTTTAAGTCCTGATTGTAGTCCTTCAGTGATGAGCACTTAAGAGGCAAATGTTTGTAAGTAGCTGAAGGTACAGCTAAGTGGTCTGCCTGAAACCTAAAATTTGATTGAGTTGACAATTCTACTAGGAGAGGATTTTCCCTTAGTGTTTTCACTTCCAAACTCTGCTACCCCCACTTCCTGCAGGGACTGAAATCATGGCAGACACTACTCGAAAATAAGAACTCTTGAGGGACTCTGGAAAATCAGCATGCAAAAGGCAGCTGGCCCCAGAAGCCAAGGACTCTTGGCTACAGCAGTAGAATATTAAAGTCCCAGGACAGTAAAAGGAATCTGGTTAACTGTATTTTAAAATGTCTATTGTTTCAGCCTTAGCATTAGTGAAATCCAAAGAAATGAATTAATGATTTTGCTTTTAGAGCCTTTATTTAAATTAGGTGTTTTTGTTAGTATTCCTAAAAGATGATGAAAATTAGGTGCTGAAATTTGATGTCCTCTGAAAATGACTTGTAATATTAATAATTATATTTGTTAAACTGAGCATCCCTGATATTGTATGCTATGTGAATCAACTTCCATTATTCTTTAATGACTTTTTATAATTATTTTGTTTAAAACTTTGCCAGCTTGACTTATGTTCGCCTTGCTGTTGTGTAATGCTTTAAAGGGCATTTCATCTAATAGCAGAGGAAAATGATAAATTATAGATGCCAGATCATATAGTAGTGATTTAGATAACACTAAAGTTGTAAGCAATAAAACAAAAAATTTCTCAAGCAACCTTTATGTTAAGAGTAAAAAAGAAATAGTTGTTCACATAATTAAAGAGACACATCAACATGATTGTTAATGTGCTAATCTGAGGGCTTTAAAAAAATTTGAAATCATAAAGCAAAATACTGGGAATTTTTATCAGTTTAAGTGAAGAAGTTCTGTATTTATGAATGAGTACGAAGTAATTTTAAGTGTGCTCTGGAAAGAAAGAAAAAAAAAAAAAACCCCAGTCTCAGTCTCTTAAGCATTTGGGGAGTCAGATAATGAGGTGGTTAAGAGTTTTCCTAGGTCTAAATTCTGCCCAGTCCTTCCTAGCTGTGTGATTGCAGGCAAGTCACTTAACCTCTTTGGGCCTCTGTTGCCTCAGCTGTAATATGGGAAATATAGTGATTCCTACCTCATAAGGTTGTCGTGAGGATTACAAATAAAGCACTTAAAATCTAACAGAGTAAGCACTCAATTAAAATGGGTTACATAACATCACTTCTCTGCCCAAAACTCTCTGGCGGTTTCCCCTTTTTACTCTGAGTCTTTACCACATCCTGCAAGGCCCCACACAACCAGCCTCTGTTTTCTCTCTGAGCTGATCTCCGACCACCTTCCCTCTCTTTCTCAGCTCTGGCACTCTGGCCTCCTTCCTGGCTATTCCTCAGACACACCAGGCGCTATGTGCAGTAGCCTCTGCACCTACCCACCAGACAATGTTAGGGTGAGAAGAAATCAGCCAGTCCAACTTCCACTATAAACATGGGGACTAAAGTCTAGAAGGCATATATTACTTGTCCAAGGTCACAAAACTGGGACCAGAACCCTTGTTTTCTTAGTTCCTTAGTTCTTCATTATACCACACTTCCGCCCTCGTCTTTGTGCAGAGGGGCATTGTGCAGAGGTATGCATATTGAAGGTGCTTTAAGAAAAAAAGCCATCTGTAAAAGTTGGTAAGCAATACAGGAGCCAGTAAAGACAGCAGGTGGGAAAGGATAGCAATAGTCCAGGAAATAAATACTAATCACTTTAACGAGGTTGGTAGTAGCCAAAATGGGGAGAAAGATGTCAAAGGCACAAAACATTGTGATAATGGACTTGATAGGACTTGGAACCGATTTAGGGGGATGAGTTTAGGGATAAGGGAAGGAAAGTCAAACCAGAAGCAAGAGCAAGTATGGTGGAGGGGTTAAGACAGATCTTGTTTCAAATCCCAGATCCCACGTTTGTTGTATGACCTTTCACTATTCAATAAATATTTATTGAACACCAGCATGGGCCAGGCCCCATTCTAGGCACTTTGGCTATAAAATAGACAAAGATTCCTTTTCTTCTGAAGTGTATTTTCTAGCTATGTCTTAACCTTGCTAAACCTCAGTTTCCTCATAAATAAAATGGATAGAATAATATCCATTCATAAGGTTGCTGTGAGGATTAAGTATTCAACAAATATTAGAGATTATGCCCAAATTTTGAGTCTGCGATGCTAGGATAAAAGTGATATAAACAGAAACTGTGAAGTTAGAAATATAAGATAGTCTTGAGGCAAGATTCAGTCAGTGTGAGTGTATTGCATTATTAGTCCTTTATCGCCCCTAGTTTCTAATCACGTGGATGACCAAGATTGCTAGAGAATTTGGTCTGTATGGTTACCTTGGGGAACAGTGATCTGGATTCACCTATGTGCCTGATGTCCTTTAAATAAATAAATGGAGACTGTAATCATATATCCCAGATTCATGAGTTTGACCCATGCAAGGGAGGCATGAGACGCCTGCGTGGAATGGAAGGGCAGTTATTCTGTGCGACTGGATCTGGGCTCTGGGTCAATACGCGAGAGCCTTGGGGGAACTGGGAATGAGGTGCTATGTGGCTGGTCAGCAGGCAAAGATGAATACCTAATTTTTCTCTGAAATAAATTATGAAGTGCTACTGTTGGAGCTTAAGACTGCACAACAAGCAAACTTCAAGGGGCTAAAGAAAGTGCAATTCAAGACTGGAGGCTGAGAAGAGACTGCTGAACAGAAACCAACACTCTGATCTATGGCAGTACCTAGGTCATTAGGACAGAGAGAGATTTTGGGGGTGCTCACCAACTCTGCACGGGTACAGATGGGAAAGCAACCTAGACAGCCAATGAAATCTAAACATACCAGATTACCAAGAGCTACATGTTTAGCTGCCAGTAGTTCTCAAAGCGTGGTCCCTAGACCAGCAGCATCAGCATTACCTGGGAACTTGTTAGTAATGCAAATTCTAGGCCGGGTGTGGTGGCTCACACCTGTAATCCTAGCACTCTGGGAGGCCAAGGCGGGAGGATCGCTCAAAGTCAGAAGTTTGAGACCAGCCTGAGCAAAAGCGAGACCCCGTCTCTACTAAAAATAGAAAGAAATTAGCCAGACAACTAAAAATATATAGAAAAAATTAGCCAGGCATGTCGGTGCTTGTAGTCCCAGCTACTCGGGAGGCTGAGGCAGAAAGATCGCTTGAGCCCAGGAGTTTAAGGTTGCTGTGAGCTAGGCTGACACCTTGGCACTCTAACCCGGGCAACAGAGCAAGACTCTGTCTCAAAAAAAAAAAAAAGAAATGCAAATTCTTAGGCCCCATCCCAGACCTACTCCCAGAATCTCCAAAGGTGGGGCTCAGCAGTCTGTGTTTTCCCAAGCATTCAGATGATTCCCCGATGTGTGCTAAACTGAGACAGACTGTTGGGCTAAGAAATAACTTCCTAGCTAGAGGCCTCCAGCCTCCATTGCCCCCCTCCCAATATGTATCTCTCTTGAGGCAGGCACATCCTATATTTATATATTTTGTTTGTTTGTTTTTAATAAGAATCTGTGAGTTGGAGAAATGATCATTAGTAAGGTCCTGTAGGGGCCTGAGTCAGTGAAAACCCTGAACTTTATTCCTTCGCTCAAATTCTGGCAAGAAGATTGCCCATAAATATTTACCCCTAAAAGATTTCCCAATATTTTCATGTTTGTTAGTAAGATATTTCTGATTTTTCAGTCTTTTCTGCAGGACTGTGAACAGCATTGAATATCCAATGTAAATGAAAGGAATTATGGATAATAATAACAACAGTAGCTATAATCAAACACTATGTCATAGGTACAGTGCTGTGATTTACATGACTTAATCTTCTAACAACCCTACGCTAAACTATTATTATCCCATTTTACAGATGAAAATATTGAGGTTCAGACTGGCTAAGTTATTGTCCAAGGTTAAATACCATTAAATAATAAACCTAGCGTTTGAGCCCAGTCATTTTGACTCCAGAGCCAAAGTTTTAATCACTATGTCATTGGTCCTCAACATTAGAATCAGTGGGGAAGTGTTCAAAAAATATTCACGCCTGGGTCCTACCCCCAGAGATTCTGACTTAATTGGTCTGGAGTGGGGCCCAGGCAGGGATACTTTGTAGAAGCATCCAGGAGATGCTACTGCAGCCGGTTTGAGAAACAGTCCAATACACAATACAGTCTCCATGCTTAAGTATATTATCCAAGGTCAGCTGCTAGTGAGTAGTGGAGCTGGGTTTTGAATTAAAATCTGAGTCCAAAGTTTGGTTCATTCCTCACCAATACCTTGACCACTACTTTCACCACTTCCAGTCCAACACCACATAACATTTGAGGGAGATTTACAACTTTCACAGCACTTTCAAAGACAGAAAAATAAAGATTCTCCAGCCAGTGGATCTTAGGAAAAGTGTTGCTTTCAAGAAATAGTTTCACGAAATAATCTAATGTCTTCCTTTTTTTTATTTTTTTTTGTTTTTAAGGGTTGGCCTCTGGAAAGTATTCCAAGTATTATGGCCAAATATCTACTTTTCCTATGATCTTCGAAACTGAAGTGGTTCTTCAGGGCAAACAAAAAACCTTTTCATCTAAAATTTTAATTGAGACCAATTTCAGTGCCCTGGGAATTAGTTCCAATGTTTGGCTCAGGTTTTCTGGCACCGAGGACTGGGCCCTGGCCTCAGGCCTGTGCTGGGTCACCTTACAGCTGCACCTCAGGGCTGCTTGCCAAGAATCTGGTCTCATGGCAGCACTACACTATGGCTTAACACCAGAACATTGAGCCTGGATACCCAACCTGGCTGAAAGCAATTCATATGACTGCAACTCTATCCAGCAAATAACTTGGAGGAGTCAGCTTATGTAGCATGGCAGCACCCTCTGACATTTCTGGGAGAAAAATAGGACTAATTTTCATTAGTTTGTCTAGGAGTGGAGATGGGTGTTTCTCAAGGTTTAATTTACAGCCAGAAAATTATAGATTGACATAACCATCACATAAGAGGTGAAACATGTGTCACTTCTGTTGGTAGCCAAGTTTGTAGCAGCTCTTTCAAAAAAAGAGAAGACTAGAGACCAGCTATCCTGGTTCAAGGACCAGAGAGATCAGGATTTGAAATCTGGTCCTCCCACAAACCAGGTGGGGTGTTTGGGAAAATAACTTAATCTTATTGTGCCTTAGTTTCCTCATATATAAAATAAGGTTTGGCCTCATGAAATGAATCCTAAATCCCAGGCTTAACATTTTATTATATGCATAGATATATATTTATAATTTTCCTATTTTGATGTAACCACTTAAAACTCATCCTCTTATCAGAGAAATATAAATTTCTAAAAATCTGAGGTTGCCATTGAAGATGGAACTTAAGAACAAGAATTATAGAGTTTTAGCTGTAAGAAGCTATTTAGATAATTTAGTCCAACTTCCTTATTTTATCTTCTTCCCTATTCTTCACTTTGCTTTCTTCTGTTACTGCCCAGCCGGATTGTAATTGCCTGCTCCTCAAAAGAAAGCCAACACACTGAGACAGCAAGGGTTGCAGCAGAGAAAGAGTTTAATATTGCAGGGCGCCAAGTGAGAAGGTGGGAGAAACTTCTCAAATCCATCTCCCCAAGAATTTGGAGGCTAAGGTTTTTAAAGGTAGTTTGGTGGACAAAAGGCTAGGGAACTGGGTCTGTGGATTGGCTGGGGATGAACTCATAGGGTTGAGAAGCAGAAATTGTCTTCTTGCGCTAAGACCACTCCTGCGTACAGGATTGCAGGACTTGTTAAGTCAGTTCCCACGTATGGCCACTGGTCCAGTTGGTGTCAGTTGGTCACCCCAAATGCAGAGTCTGGATGATTTCTCAAAGACCAGGCTTAGGTTTTACAATAGCAATGTTATCTATGGAAGCAACTGGGGAAGTCACAAATCTTAGCTCTTACGCTACTCAAGGATATGTCACTCCTAAGCAGTAAGCAATTACAGGAAGGCAGGCTAGGGAACAATGGTTGGTTATTTTTTTAACTATGCCTATACCTTTGCAGAGTTCAGGCCCCTACCATAGTTTCTACCTTGCAGCCCTTTATTAATTTTATAAAGGGTGATTTCACTTCCTTTTTTCAACAAATATTTTCTGTGTACATGGAGCATTAAATTAAGTGCTAAGGACCAAGACTGAGTTTTTAGCCTTAAAGAACTTCCAGTACAGTAGAGACAGCCAAGTAAACAGGTAATTAAAATACAATGAAGTAAGTGCTACCACAGAGGGGAGCATGGGGTACGATGGAAGACAGAGGCCAGTCTGGGGCTGGGGGACGGGAGTCAGGAAAGGGTTCCTGGAGGAAGGACACTTAAGCTGAGGCCAGGGGAGGGAGGGCAGCTTTCTAGACAGAAAGGCATCGTGTGCCTTTCTAGATCACAGAGGGTCCTCTGGAGCAGTAAGGATTGCCCAAGGGCATGCAACTGGCCAGTGGCAGAGCTGGCAGTAGAACGGAGCTCAAGGCCCTCACTCTAAAATCACAGGCTCAGTTGAATGTCAATGACATGAATTAAAAGTTTTTGTTTTTATTTTTTGGTGCAGGTGAAATATCACAGCCCCTGTCTTTGCTGCCACCAACTTAATTAAGACTCGGGGCTCATACCTGGGCTCTAGGGTTAGGATTTCCTCTGTCTGGCTCAAGTGCCTTCAGCAGTAACCCCTCAACACAGCACAGCCACACCACAGGCTTGTCATCTGAGAAGTACCACCACCAATCTACTCCAGGGATGGGGATCTTTTAGTTCCTGAGTGGCGGGGATGAATAAAGATCGTGACTCTGATTGGCTTAGGAGACAAGTTTTTGTTAGTGATGGCTCAGCGATAGGACAGTTATAGGACATAACGAGATGATTGTCTTCAAACATTTGAAGGATAGGATTAGATCTAATCTGTGTGGGTTGGAAGGGAAGAATAAGAACCAAATGGATATATAAGTTATAGGTAAGTATATTTTATCTAAATAAGAACTCAAGGCTGGTTGTATTGGTAAGTAAGGAGTATTCCTACACCAAAAATATTTAAAACAAGGGCAAAATGACCACTTCACTGGGATGGTACAAAGGGGATGGATTCATGCCTCAAATAAGATTTGGATTGTAGAGACCTGATCTAATCTTTCCAGCTCAGAGCTTCTGTGATTCTATATTTTCATAGTTGAACTGAGGTCTAATTGCTCTCGTTTCTCATCAATTCTTCACAAAGTATTCAGTTCTGGTTAATTAGCATTTCAAGCACATTATTTTTACATTTCTAAGCAAAGATACACTTATTGTATATTTTGGTATTTAAGGAGACAATTTAGTGAGGTTTTTCTTTTTTTCACATAATACGTTAATATACTTACTGCTAGGTAGTAAAACTGCTGTGCTTATGTGAGAAAATGGGCAATTTGGCATGTACACATGTGTACACACTACACTCATATACCCAGTGTGGCACACACATATTGCCTATGTTTACTAGCCTCTATCCTCTCACACACCCAAAGGAAATTTAATACATTCTTCCTTTTCTTTCTTTCACCTTTTTTTTTTAAGACAGGGTCTCACTCTGTTGCCAGGGTGCTAGAGTGCAGTGGCATCATCATAGTTCACAGCAAACTCAAACTCCTGGGCTCTAGAGATCCTCCTGCCTCCACCTCCCAAGTAGCTGAGACTACAGACATGCACCACCACACCTCGCTAATTTTTGTATGTTTTTGTAAAGACAGGGTCTCACTACATTGCTCAGGCTGGTCTTGAACTCCTGGTCTCAAGCAGTCCTCCCACTCCAGCCTCCCAAAGTGCTAGGATGACAGGCATGAACCACCACACCCAGCCTCACCTTTGTTTTTTATTGTGGAAACTGTGCTGCTGAAATATCTGTTCAATTTGTCTACAGATACGGAGGAAGTGAAGGGAAAGTATAGTCCGTGAAAATTGAAGATATTACCGGTCGTTCTGGCAGGTATAATTTAGATTTTGTAAAATTCCAATTATTTTTGGAGAGCAATGGTAAAAGATGATTTATATGGTTTTGTAAGGCAGACTACTTTGTTGCCAACATAGTAAAATAAAATCTGTAACTTCTTTTTACCTGCTCTCTATGCTTGGTGCATGTAATATATTTGTTATAAATAAAGTATATTAAATAATACTTTGTTTTAAATTAGTATTTGGAAAATATATTACCTAAAGCCTAAAATATGCATGTTTTAAAACAATATAATAGCTTTTTAAAAAAGAGAGAAAAAATGCAAGCCTATTTTCTAAGTGTACAGAAATCAAACATTAAAAGAAGCTGTCAAAATGAGCTGGCTCTTCCTTAAAACTCATGCAACATAAATTCCTTTAACATATTGTGCAAAGGAACATATCCTGCAATATCTTCTATATTCTACCTTAGAGAGAAGGTTATGCTCAACTCTACTTTTTTAAAGAAAAGTATCCCATAGCTGTGGTTATAACAGTTTATTGTGCACTGAGAGAAATGTTGGGGGTGGCTGAGCTACTCCCTAAGCACTTTGTGGAAAGTTACCGGAACTCCCTCTGGGACAGTTGTTTACTATTCTATGTGCATAGGATGAATAAAACATTTTTTTCAAGGTAACCCTGTGGAGGGCTTCTCCTCAAAGAGTCATAATCATCTGGCCTTTGTGTGTAAATGTAAAATTATAGTTTTCTATTGTACTGACATGGTAGAGAGCACTACCAAAAACAACAAGCAGAACCTGTAGAGGCAGCAGCAAGCAGCTATGTATTCGTTGATAGACTTTTTTTCTCTTCCGGCTTTTTTTCATGAGATACAAATGTTTTCAGGAATGATCTTTTTACCATAAAGAATGGTAAAAGCAAGGGGACACCAGGAAAAATGCCCTGAAGTCACTGCAGGGACAGAGCCAGAACCCAGGTGGGGCCCTGAGCAGAAGAGGGCAGTGGGCCATTTAGAAGGAAGAAAAGGACAGCTGGGAGCAGAGGATGGGGACAAAGTCTGCAAAGCAGGGGAGCAGATGACACAGAAGTTGCCACAGCTGCTGCTACAGCTGCTCTAATAGTCTCCTCTGCTTCAGAGTGGGGCAGATGTGTTTAGAAATGAAAGGCAAGGGGGAATAAGAAAAACGTAACTTCCATTTCTAACCAACTGGAATATAATCTTCACAAAGCTCATCCTGTTCTTATGAAGTCGTTATTTTTAGGATCCAAATATAGGCAAACTAACCAGCAAACCCTATTTGCTTCTTAGCTGCAAGCACAATTGGGAACTCCCAAATTACTGACAGCACATTGTAATTTCTAAGGCAACTTCTAAACGCAAACTTGTAGTTGGAGCCTTGAACGTTAGAAATGGTACCAATTTAGTAATATGTTAGTTTATGGCCCTATCTATCTGCTTCCGAACTCATAAGATGCTTTGTCACTTGTAACCTCAATGTTTATATGCTTTAGGCTATATAATGGCTCTGGGTCATTATTTCTTGCTTTAAACTCAGTACAAATAAGGGTAGTTGATCCATCCACTCTGAGATGATTTCCAGGAACCCTGAACCCTATTGAACTCTGTACTGTCCTAAGGATTGGCACTGGTTGACTTGAAATCCTACCTTGAGGAAATAAATACATGCTTGGGGAGGGGAAAGGCAGGAACAGGCCAACTCCATTGATCCCACATTTTCTTCAGGATCCATGGGCATCCTAAACAGTGTAGTTTTCAGCTCCTTGATAGCAGAGAGCATTTATTATTAGACAAAAGATGTTCTTCAAATATATCAGGAACTGAGAGAAGTTGCAAAAGGGAAGGAATAAAAGTTAACAGTAATTGCATAGTTACTGGGCTGTTTTATAGATAAAAAATAAAATGGACTCAAAGATTCATAATTTGGATGGGCACAGTGGCTCACGCCTATAATCTTAGCACTTTTGGGAGGCCAAGGCAGGAAGATTGCTTGAAGCCAGGAGTTCAAGACCAGCCTGAGCAACATAGCAAGACCCCCATCCCTAGAAAAAACAGAAAAATTAGCCTGATGTGGCGGCACATACTGGGAGTCCCAGCTACTTGGGAGGCTGAGACAGGAGGATCACTTGAACCCAGGAGTTTGAGGTTGCTGTGAGCTATGATGATGTCCTGCACTCTAGCCCGGGCAACAGAGTGAGACCCTGTCTCAAGAATAAAAAAAAAGGTTTAGTAATTTGCCTAAAGTCACACTGGAAAGTCATACTTCAAATAAAGGTTTATGATACTCCATAGCTTCTTTCTACTACTACTAGATGGCATGGGGGTCTCAGAATTCTATAGAGCTCTTCCCTCTTAAGGTTTATAAAATGTGGACAGAAAATGCGTATTTCACTGATTCAAAAATATTTAAGCCCTTTCCTAGGCTATGCGTCTTCAGAGGGCACTCTTCTGCAGATTCCAGTTAGCCACTTAGAACCACTTAAGCTTGCTCCAAGGCCTCCCACCAGGCCTGCGTGAAGGCTTAAGGCTAACAGCTGCAAGATCTGCCAGCTCATTTAGGCACGACAAAACTGAATGAAGAATCAGAAAGGGGCAGTGGCCCAGAATATGCTGTGGTCTGAACAGCCTTAAGGATAACAAACACACTACTTAAATGCAAACTACTAGGTTCTGTTGAGATGTAGTCTTACAAGCATGCTTAGAGAACTGAGATAATTTCACTGAGCAATTCAACTAACAGAATAATAATGCTGGCCCTCAGTATGAAGCTGGATTCATAATCTGACCCCACTGTATCTGCTCATAAAGTATATTCCATTACTACCCCAAATCTATCTGTCCCAGAGGTGGTATCTCCTCCTTTTCTCCACATGCTTCCCTCATTCCTGCTTTCATGCCCCCAATGATGTTGAATCCTCTGATTAAAATGCCTTTACTTCTTTCTATCCACCAAACCCTACCCCATCTTCCAAGGCCCACATCAAAACCCTCCTTTTCTACATCAAGTTTGCCTCGGTAACTCCAGTCACTAGTGGTCTCTAAAATCCTAACCACCCATAACAATGTCTCTACTCAACATTTTCATATTTGATTATTTTCAGCTTAGAACTTGGCAATGAGCTCTGTAAATTCTCATGATCTCATCTTTGTAAATTCCCCTAGTCACCAAACTGCAAGCATTTCGAAGGCAGAGGCTCACTGATGCACTAAAATGATTGGCAAAGAGAGAGCATTGTACCAGTGTTTCCTAGCCCCAAATCTAGCCTTTTTTTTTTTTTTTTACTTTGGGTTAAACTAGATGAGAGCTGAGAAACACTGTCCTTTGATATTCAACTAAGTTGGCTCAAATCCCATTTCTTTGTGCAGTGGAGCCCTATATTCCTTCCTCACTATTTGAGGACTCTGGGAGGGTGTGGGGATGGTTTATAATTTTCCTAGTCACCTCTAGGTCCAACGTCGTACTTTTGTAGCCTTAGTTCAATGACTAGAAGGAGCATATTGCTATTCCTGAGCCAACATCTCCAGATAGGCAACGTGGCTCCTTTTTCTGCTTCAGTAAAATGGGCTGAAGCAGGAGTGATAGCCACTTAGGGGGAAGCCAGAAGAGAGGCATGTGTGTCCTCGGTCTTCTAATATTAAAACTTAGCTAGGAGTACTATTTGTTTTGAAGTTCCAGAAGAATTCTTTGTATTAATTAATCCTTTATTACATAGAGTAGAATGCTGGAAATTTACTTAGAATTTTCTTTTGCATTTTTTTAAGTGATTGATTTATAACTTGTGCCATAACAAAGGAATGAATGAAAGCTGTTTCTTTATTTCTCACGTATGACAGCCTAGCAATTGCTAATTAAACATAGACTTTTCAAGTTAATCATAATTTTACCTCAAATAGATATTACTCTTTGGTCCAAACTGGATGTTTCTTCTTTTTGAGAGGGGTAGTGTAATATAGTGGATAAGAGTATGGATTCTGGAGTCAGACTGCATGGCTTCAAATCCTGTTCTACCACTTACTAGTAATATGACCCTGGACAGACTACTTAACCTCTGAGTAACAAATGAGGACAAGACTAGTACCTAGCCTCATATAAATATGTGTAAAGTGTTTTGAACGGTGTCTCACACATAGGAAACACTCAATAGGGGTTAGGGACTCCTTTATTTTCACATGGTTTGTGCGATATATGCATTGTTGTAGGCTGAATTATGTCTTCCCCAAATTCATGTGTTGAAGCCCTAACCCCTAGTACATCAGAACATGATTGTATTTGGAGATAAGGCCTTTAAAGACGTAATTAAGTTGAAATGGGGTTGTTAGAGTGAGCTCTAATCCAATAGGAGTGGTATCTACATAAGAAGAAGAAATTAGGACACATACAACACAGACAGAAGGACAACCATATGAAGGCACAGCAAGAAGACAGCTGTCCTAGTCTGCTCAGGCTGCTATAACTAAATGCCACAGAGTGGCTTATAAAAAACAAACATTAATTTTTCACAGTTCTGAAGGCTGGTAAGTCCAACATCAAAGTGTCAGCAGATTCGATGTCTGCTGAGGACCTGTTTCCTCGGACAGCTCCTTCTTGTTGTCTCTTCACATGGTGGAAAGGGTGAGGGGTCTCTCTGGGGTCTCTTGTATAAGGGGACAAATCCATTCATGAGGGCTTTGACCTTCGGACATAATCACTTCCCAAAGGTCCCACTTCCTAATATCATCACCTTGGGGTGAGGATTTCAACATATGATTTTTGAGGGGACATAAACATTCAGACCATAGCAGCAGCAAGCTAAGAAGAGAGGCCTCGGGGGAAAAAAACTAAACTTGTCAACACCTTATCTTGGACTTCTAGCCTCCGGAATTGTAAGAAAGTAATTTTCTGTTGTTTAAGCCACCCAGTCTGTGGTACTTTGCTATGGTAGCCCTAGCAAACTAATGCATGCATCAAAATTAAATATGGCCAGAAAAAAATAAATGAGGTAAAAAACTAATGATTTGTCATTATATTCTCTGACAGCATTAAATTGGTGGGATATCTCTAAGAGGTTTTAATTTTTGTGAGGCTGAAATCATAGTGGTTAAGAGCTGTACAGTAGTCTGGTTCTACCACTTCCTAGCTATGTAACTTGAGGCAACTAAAGCCTGAAGACATATATAAGGACTGTATAAGCTCCAGTACTTCATGTGTGTTTTAGAACTGAATGAGATGTGTAGCACAATGCCTGGCACATAAAATAGTTAATAAAATTCTATCTGTCTGTGTAGCTATCTATCTAAATGTCTTCTGATGAGGGATGTGGGTGGTGGAGTAACATTTTCTCAGCACCTAACATTGCCTGCCTTTTTTTTTCAACCAGATAAGGAAGCTGAGGCCCATAGAAATTGATTTTGCCAAGGTTATACAGAGAGTATGGTGGAGCTGGGCTTCACAGGCAGGTCTCTCTGACTCAAAGACTCATTCTCTTCCCACTATAACACATTACCTTTCTCATTAATGTTCTAAAACCTATAGGTTCTAGTATGCTGTTCACAGTATCCACCCAATATTTCCTTCCTAACACATACATGTATTTTATGGGTAAGGGGTCATAGAGGCCAGGGCATTAGAAAATTAAATATCATTTTCAAAGGGTCTTCCCATATAAGAAAGAAAAATAAACAGGAAAAAACAAAATAAAACAAAGCCCAAACATTAAAAAGAGGCAATTCTAGCTTTGGAAATTCTACAGAGCTGTGATGAAGATGGCCATGGCATAAGTGATTAATATTCTCACATTGCAGTGTCCTGATCTGAACCAACAGGCTACAGTTTCTAAAGGATTATAACTTGTGCAACTATTGGACAAACCCCAATATCTAATTTTAGCACAAACCTTGCTCCTGCCATATTTAATTCTAGTTAAACAAGCAAAGTGCATTCTCAATTGGATTCCCAATATCAATTGCTAAATGATAACTTTCTATTTCATTTTATAACTTTTCTACACCCCAAGTAAAGAATCACAGAACAGCTACCTGTGAAGTTATTTTAAGATAACCCAACAAGGCATTTTTCCAAGTAGTTTCTTTAACAAAATAAACAAACAAAAACCCAGTAAGATTGTCATTTCTGGAATCATCTGGTCTTTATAAATTACCTCCCAGAAAATATCTAATTTCTTCATGTGAGCCATTAACTTGTATATTTATTTCCTTTTTGTTAAAAACAGAATGGCTCTAAAAAGAGGATGATACTATCTTAACACCAGTTTTTAAATGTCTCAGAACAATGGTCATATACATATTTCTACCAATTCACATAAAAACAGAAGACAAAAGCTGAGTGACAGGAATGTATTTTCTGCGTAGAGCTAAAACAGTGTGAACTACTTTGCTCCAGCAACTATTTTTGCTACTTCACTAGTTTTATACTCTGACAGGAGCTTGGTTTGCATGATATTTGGATATTTGGATTTGAAATATGAAGTGCTATACATTCGTAAACTCTAATCCAGTACAAATATTTAAAATGCCTATTGTAGAATACAATGCAAGTCTGCAAGACAGTTAATTGGATTTTTATTGGCAACAGAATTGAAGCACAAAAGACAGAAAATTGTAAAAATCTTTGCATCTAAAAGAAGACAGATAGAACATAATTTGAGGCAAATAAACAAGGAAGTAGGAAGGCTTTTCTTGCTCCTCTTGTGCAAGTTCAGGAGTAGTAACTCTCTGGAAAGGCTCCAAAGTTATTACAAAGGGTCCGAAAATCCACACAGTCCCCAGGAACATACTGAGAGTTGCATAAAGAAAGGACTCTCATCTTCTAAGAGGTTGGAAACCATTGCCCTAAGCCCCCCTTTGACTTTGTTCCTTCTGCCTCTTCAGGAATGGAGGAATAAGAAAAGGATAACAGGCAGAAGTGGAGGTGGGGTGGATGGTAAAGCCCTGTCTGATACCATTCTCATCAACCAGAGGATGTAGGATGAAGTAAAGCCGAGATGCTATTTCTCCCTGTTCTATTCTAACTCAAGTACTGAGTTATGCTGCCCGTAAAGAAAGAATGAAACCACTGTGGAAAATGACTATATTTCACCTGAATTTCTGTGATTTGGGATCCTTTGAAATGACTGGGAGGGCTGGGAGGTTTCTGAATAAAGCAGGCTGTTAAATTACATTATTTCCCGAACCAAGACAACATCAAATTGAAAAAGAATCAGTAGACTTTCCGGTCAAATTGGCATAGTGAATTCATGCTTCAACTCATCCTGTATGCTCTAAACACATGGTAATGATAGATAAAATTTAAAAACAGAAAACCAAAAGGCCATTGCTGGGCTCAAAAAACAAAACACCTTCAAAACTAACATCTTTGTGGACCAGAAACACAAGAGAGAACTGGGCTAGAGCTGCAGCATATCAGGGTCTGGATCTTGAAGCAGCTAGTGGCAACTGGAAATTCAGCTCTTACGGAATACGCGGGCTAAAATGCTCTATCCAAGATAGAAACCAAAGCCAGAAACTGTGGCAGGACTAAGGTGACCAACCATCCTGGTTTTTCCTGGACTCTTTCTGTTTCAGCACTAAAAATCCCAAGTCCTAAGAAACCCTTTAGTTCCAACTAAATAGCAATGGTTTGTCACTATTTTCCCCAGCCCCATGAAAGGAGGCTGAATAAAATTGCTGCTGATACTTCCTGGGGCTGCACATTTATGGGAAGCTTTGGACCCAGGAAGACAAAAAAAGAAAAACATCACTAACACAACTGAGTTAACAGCTGGCTTAGTTACTGAATTGGCCATATTCCCAATATCAATAAGGAACAGGAGCCCTCTAAAGCCATTTTAAGAACTGGTTCTGGACTGGGGTATGGAATGTGGATAAGGAAAAATAGAAATATTCATCAAATTTGGAGATGAGCCGGGGGGTGGTGGCCCATACCTATAATCCCAGCACTTTGGGAGGCCAAGGCAGGAGGATCACTTGAGCCCAGGAGTTTGAGAGCAGCCTGGGTAACATAGCAAGACCCAGTCTCTACAAAAAAATTTTAAAAATTAGTGGGCTGTGGTAGTGTGCACCTGTAGTCCCAGCTACTCGGTAGACTGAGGCAGGAGGATTGCTTGAGCCTCGGGGTTGCAGGCTGCTGTGATCTATGATCTTGCCACTGCACTCCAGCCTGGGCCACAGAGTGAGACTCTTTCTCTTAAAAAAAATAAAAAAATATTGAAAAAAACCCCAAACTTGGAGATGGGGTAAGAAAGGATGATAACAGGCCGGGCGTGGTGGCTCACGCCTGTAATCCTAGCACTCTGGGAGGCCGAGGCAGGTGGATCCCTCAAGGTCAGGAGTTCGAGACCAGCCTGAACAAGAGTGAGACCCTGTCTTTACTAAAAATAGAAATAAATTATCTGGACAACTAAAAAAATATATATAGAAAAAATTAGCCGGGCATGGTGGCACATGCCTGTAGCCCCAGCTACTCGGGAGGCTGAGGCAGGAGGATCACTTGAGCCCAGGAGTTTGAGGTTGTTGTGAGCTAGGCTGACGCCACGGCACTCTAGCCAGGGCAACAGAGCCAGACTCTGTCTCAAAAAAAAAAAAAAGAGAAAAAAAAAAGGGTGATAACAAAAATATCTCCACTCAAAGTGACTGTACAAATCAAAATCCTAAAACACATAAAGAAATTAATGCTAAAAAAGACAATCAATGATGGAATAATTGGTATGGGATTAGCTCTCCTGCTATTAAAAAATGATAAAAATAGGCAAAATATATAAAACAACCATTTTGAGAAGTTGAACAACAAGCAGTGAAGGACTGTGACCCCTGGGAGAAAGAAAACAAATGAGTTGAGTTCCACAACTGTCCTGCTTTCTGTCTGGAGGCACTCTGTGGATTGATATATAAAGAGGGAGAAACTAAGCAGAACACAGTGGTTTTGCTGAGCTTACGGAGGTGACTGCAATTTGAGAAACAGTATCAGAGAGGTGAAAGCTGTGAAGAGAGAGAGCTCCGGAAATCTACATAAGGGTCATCTTGAGTCTTTGTTCGAATACTAAGATGCACATGCATAAGGTGGGAATCCATATGGCCAGGCAAAGAACAACTACTGGGAGAAGAACAACTGACAGAGAAAGAAATACTAGGGAGCTGAGACCTGAACAACACTTTCATGGGGCTGGGAAGCATTTGAGTTACAATCAGTGTAAAAACCTCTTGAACCTGTGGGTGCTAAGAGACAGTCATCCACGGTAATGCTACATGTCTTGTGACAACTTTTGTTCCAGACTATCTTTCCAAGTCCAGCAGCCTTGGAAAGGCTAGGATAAAAATCAATCAGTAGAAACAGACTCAGAATCGACAGAGATGATTCCATTAATAGAATACGACTTTAGCTATTGTAAATATATTCAGGATGTAATGGAAAATATGAAATGATTTGAAAACAACCAGATATCTCAATAGAGACAATAAAAAAAATTTTTTTAAAAGAATCATATACAACTTCTAGAGCTAAAAGATACATTATCTGCAACAAAAATTTCACTGGATGGGCTTAATAACAAACAATTAGACACACTGCAGAGGATCAGTGAACCTGAAAAATGGGCAATGGAAATTATACAACCTGAAGCACAGAGAAGAAAAAGAGAAAACAGAGCCCCAGTGACCTGTGGGACATCATCAAGGAGGTCACCATATGTGCAATTCAGAAGAAGAGAGAAAAAGTGAGGTAGAGAAAAAATATTTAAAGAAATAATGGTAGGAATGTTTTGAGATTTGATGAGACCTATAAACCTACAGCTCCAAAAACTGAATGAACCCTAGTGAAATAAACACAGGATCACCACACCAAGGCACCTTATAATTAAATTGTTGAAAACCGATAATAAAAAGAAAATTCTAAAAGCAGCCAGAGGGAAAAAAGACATATTACATATAACAGAACAAAGATAAGAATAACTGCTGATTTTTCATCAGAAACAAAGTGAGCCAGACAGACAAGTGTAAGAAGACAAACAAAAACCTGTCAAATTAGTATTCTTTATTCAGAAAAATAATCTTCAAAAATGAAAGCAATAGAAAGAAGCTTTCAGACTAATAAAAGTGAGAGAATTTGTCACCAGCAGAACTAGACTACAAGAAACTGTAAAGTGAATTCTTTAGGCTGATGAAAATAATACCAGATTGAAAATCGAATACATACAAAGAAATGAGCATTGAAAATGGTATATATGTGGGTCAATAGGAAATACTTTTTTGTCATTTCTTAATTTCTTTAAAAGATAATTGTTTAAAACAAAAATAATTACAATGTATTGTGTGTGTATAAAATACATGTAGAAGTAAAATGTCTGACAACAATAACACAAACAACAGGAGGACAGAAATAGACGTATACTGTTGTAAAGTATAATATTATTTGAAGGTAGACTGGATAAGTTAAAGATGCATGTTGTAAGCCCTACAGCAGCCATTAAACAAACTACAACAAAGAGGCACAACTAATAAACAATAGAGAAGATAAAGTAATTTAAAAATATCCCAAAAGAAGGCAAGAAAAGAAGAAAGAAGAACAGAGGAGACAAAAAGAAAACAAATAGCAAGATGGCAGGCCTAAACCCAACATATCAATAATTACATTAGCTGTAAATGGACTAAGCATACCAATTAAAAGGTGAGAATTAAAAGGCAGAGATTTTCAGACTGAATAATAAAGTAAGACATAACTATACACAATCTATAAGAAATACACTTTAAACATAGAGATAGCTTAAAAGTAAAAAGGTGGGAAAAGATATACAATGTGAACAGTGGTCATAAGAAAACTGAAATGGCTATATTAATATTAGACAAAGTAGACTTTAGGTCAAAGAATATTACCAGAAATAAAGAGGGACATAATGCTAAAAGGATCAATAATCAGGAAGATATAACAATTCTATATATGTATGCACTTAATTAAGCTTCAAAATACAAGAAGTAAAAACCAATATAACTAAAGGGAGATATAAGCAAACTCACAATAATAGAGATTTCTTTGATTGATAAAGTGACAGGACAAGAAGACAGAAAATCAACAAAGATATAGAAGACTTCAATAACGCTATCAACCAACTTAGCCTAATTGACATTTATAGAACATTCCATCTGACAACTGCCAGATGTACATTTTTTTTTAAGTGAACATCGAACATTCACCAAGAAAGATCATTTGCTGGGTCATTAAAAAGTGTCAAAAAATTTAAAAGAATTGAAATTCTAAAAATATGGTTTATGACCATAAAATGAAATTGAATTAGAAATCAATAGAAAATATACCTGTAAAAGTCCAAAATATTTGGAAATTAAGCAATTAAAAAAAAATCCCATCAGTCAAAGAAGAAATTACAAGGAAAGTTACAGGAAAATATTTTCAACGAATAATGAAAATACAACACATCAAAATTTGCATAATGCAGTTAAAGCCGTTCTTAGAGGGAAATTTATAGCAGATCATATCTGAATAGGGACCATAAAAAATAAGTATAAATATCTGAATGTCTGAATTGAATTAAAATAACTTTTAATAGCAAGCTATTGAAACTATAAAAGTACAAAAAATATTAAAATACATATCTTTTTCAGGTTATAGTTCTCTTAAAATACAGTTGAACCTTGGACAATGTGGGGGTTAGAGGTGCACCCCCCCAAGCAGCCAAAAATCTGTATATAACTTTTGACTCCCCCAAAATTTAATTACTGGTAGCCTACTGTTGACATGAAGCCTTACCGATAACATAAACAGTCAATTAACATGTATTTTGTATTTTGCAAAAAAGTGCAAGGCTTTCACACCTGCTGGTGTAGCCACAGTGACAGCTTCACGAATTTTTTTCTTTTTTTTACAATGGTCCTTACGCTATATTCATTTATCTAGATATGGTGGGCAACTGCAGCTACAGACCTCAATCTATGGTATCTGTTGAGCAATTCAACTTTTTCTTGTAATTTCATGACTTTTCTCTGCTTCTTGGGAGCACTTCCAGTATCGCTAGTGGCACTTTGTATGGGTCCCATGGTGTTATTCAGAGTTTACAGCATTGCACTAAACACAATAAAAAAAATACTCAAGGACTGTGAGAGATCACTTTTTACTGCAATACACAATTTACTGGAGAGATCAACTGCTAGAGATGATGACATCACACAGCATTTTTAGTGGATACTCACAACACTTTAGCTCACCCCAATAGCAACAGGAGGTGGCTACAAAATTATTACAGTAGTACTGTATACACTATATTATGCACTATAGTTAATTTTATGCAGTTATGATTTAATATTGCATCTTTATATTTGTTTAATTTCTCTCACGCACAAATGGCACCACGTATGGTCTATAAGTGTTTGTGTAAGTTTTGATAAATAGTTAATTTTATGCAGTTATGATTTAATATTGCATCTTTATATTTGTTTAATTTCTCTCACGCACAAATGGCACCACGTATGGTCTGTAAGTGTTTGTGTAAGTTTTGATAAATTTTAACTTTTTATAGTAGATTTGTGTATATTTTATGGGAGTAAATGATAAAAATAGACTAGTATCTATGTATATTTTATGCATTCATGACATAACTTTTTCTTAATTTTTTTTGCTATTTCTAGGCTGTGTGGTTTGTCCGCAAGTTTTTATAATTTGTTTAAATTCTCCAAAGAATTTCCAATATATTTGAACCCATCCAGTTCAAACCCATGTGATTCAAGTGTCCACTGTGTACAAGAGAAGAGTCCCACAATTCCTAGAAAGAGGAATGCCTACAGAGACCAATTGAAGGTAAAACTATATTTAAATTATGTCTATAAAAGAGAATTGGTGAAACAGATAAAAAAATTCAGCTTGTATGACTGACATTGCCAGGTCATTTTCTGGTTTTACTCTCATAAAGATAAATTTGGTCTTTCAACACATTTATTGAGTACTTACTATGTTCCAGGAATATGCCAGTAATACAAGAGGGGGGTAAAAAGGAAAAAAATATCTCAACTATTCATGGATCTTACTTGAGGTAGGAGATTGGTGGTGGGGGGGAGTGACAGACTATAAACAACAATTAACAAGTAAAAATATATAGTATATCACAACATGGAGATAAATATAATGGAGAAAAATAGAGCAGGGGAAATGGGGGAGTTATAATTTTAAAGAGTGAGCAGGAAAGGCCTCATTGATGTTATCTAAGGAAAGATCAAAGGAACGTAAGGCAACAAGCCATGTGAAAATCTGGGGGTAAGTAGTAGGAATGTGCCTGGGTGTTCTAAGGAAAATAAAGAAGTCAGTGCAGTTGGGGCAGGAAGAGACTAGGGAGAGGAGTAGGATATTAAGTTAGAGAGGTAAGAGGAGGTAGAGGGCAGGGAAACTAAGAGTTTTTGCAGGGACTTTAACTTTTACATTCAGTGAATGGGAAGCCTCTGGAGGGTTTTAAGCAAATGAGTGACAAGATCTTCTTGGATTTTAACAGAATCATTCTGGCGGTTGTGATGAGAATAGATTGAAGGGGAACAGGGCTGAAAGGAAAGCAGTTAAGAGACTACTGAAAGAATCCCAGAGAGAGCTGACAGTTGCTTCCACCAAGGTGACTCAGTCAAATGGAAATGACCCAATAAAGAGGGTGGGAATGATGATGCAGGAGAGAGGAGAAAGTTGCAGAATCACTGTCTCTGAGTAGGGGAAGGGATGGGATCTAGTGTACAAGTTACAGGGATATAAAGCGAAGAACATTTCATTCATAGGAACAGGATGGAAGGCAGAGAATACAGGCACAGGGACTGTATATGGTGGTGGTGGGTGGATGGCCAGTGGAAGTTCTTTGATTACTCCTATGTCTCAGGGAAATAGGAAGCAAGCGCTGAAAAGGAAGATGGGGGAGCAAGTACTGGTGGTGTGAGGAGGAGAAGGTATGAAGCAGTGGATTAGGGGAGTAGAATAAATAGATCTGCCATGGTCGGTCTTTTCAACCCAAGATACAGTAGAAACAATTTTCTAACATTTTTCTCTTAAATCTATTGACACAAAGAATCATTTCAATGTAATTATCAGTGTCTATCCATCTTTATTATACATATGCTACTCCAGAAAGATAGCAAATCCTGCCATCTAATAAAGGTAGATGTGTCTCTGAAATGTATAGCAAAATGTGGCTGGTTTGTAGCTTTCTTGTATATATGTAGAATCTCAAACAGGTTCTCTGTTTTGAATTTCTTCTGTTACAAGACTACCTTCAAAAAAGAATCAGTGCATTATAAATTTAAATGCACTTATTATTGTGTGTATTTCCCATTTACCCTAAGATTACCACTGAAGTGAAACTTTAAGGAGAAAATTAGTATCATACAGGGAAAAATGCATATTGTAAGAGGCTGGAATATTAGAAATGTTTTCAAAAATACCATGAAGCTTTATAATGACCACCTCACATAGAAAGCTTAGAAAAGTGGTGTTTTTTCATAGCCTGAGGGTATCATCTAATAAAATCATCTCAAATAAATAAGGGTGTAAGTTGTGTCATAAATGTGCTATACAAAAAAATCTGATGAAGTGAAAAGGAGGCTAATTATCATTTTATGTTTTTTCTATTGATGTAACTCAGGAAAATAGAAAAGTAATCATAGTGTTTTGTAAGACATGAACAGTATGTTGATTCTCCTAAATCATCTTATTCCCTAAAACTTTGAGAAAAAATAAATGATACCTAAATTACATTATTGGACTATACTTACATGTATGTATTTTTCCAGAATCTAAACCATTTGTAAATGTCTCATCATCCAAAGTCCCCCTATTATGGAACATTTAGGCAGATGTTCCAAGACAGGAATCTCCAGCACCCCCCAACATGCTGATTCAAAGGACAGGTATCTTTATAACTGACACATTTTTAAAAACGAGCTAATGGCTTTTCCGTGTGTGTGTATGTGTGTGTATGTGTATGATGATAGATTAATATTTAAGAAAATTAGGCCACCTCCCATAAATTCTGTTCATGTATGGCAATGAGATGTTAAAAATAATCATTAGGCTGGGTGTAGTGGCTCATGCCTGTAATCCCAGCACTTTGGTAGACCAAGGTGGGAGGATTGCTTGAACCCAGGAGTTTGAGGTTTCAATGAGCTATGATGATGCCACTATACTCTAGTCTGGGCAACAGAATGAAATCCTCTCTCTTTCTCTCTCTCTCTCTCTCTCTCTCTCTCTCTCACACACACACACATACACACAATCCATTAGGAATATTCAAAACCAACCAAAGACTCAGTACACTCTATTTTTTGGTATGTATGAAGCAAAATTAACCAAACTAACTCACTGGTTCCTAGGAAACATTTAGGGGTCAAAAATGCAGTTCTGATTCCTCTTAAAAACAGAGGGAAGCTGTTACAATTCTTAGGCAGTACTGTTTATTCTACTTAGTTCAAGTTTTGGTTTTGAATGGCTTTAGGCAGTTTTTCACTCTCTGGACAAAGTCCATGCAGCCATTCTCAGGTAGGTCTGATCTTTTCCAAATATAAATAATTAAAAAAATATCAGCTGAAAGTGAATAATACAAATTTTCAAATTAGATCCAATCCATGATCAGGAGGGCCAGGAGTCTGCATGTGATGAGAGAGGCCTGTTTCTCTACAGGTCAAGAATGCCTACCAAAGAAACCTGGATCCCTTTACTAACATATTATAAATGGATCAAACATTACAGGATGGGGGCAGATTTTAACTAAAATATGTTTTAAAGGGCCATTCATATTTTCAGCCGATTCTACCGCTTAAAGTAGTAAGAATTTTCATAATCACATGCTTTATTATTTATCCTAAATTTGTCTTTTCATTCCTTCACAAAAGGGAAATAGAACTCAAGAACAAATTTCAGTCATAATGCCTGTGGGATAAGATATTCCTGATGAATAAGTCTTTAAAAACAATAGCCAGAATAAGCTTTTTGTTTTATTCACAATCGTCTCAGCAATTCTTGCCCCTCATTTGCACACATAATTGAAGGTTGGCTGTGCTACTGCTACACTCCAAATTTTGTTCTGGTACCATCTGTACCATCAACCCTGTTCAAACATTCTAAGTGTCTCAGGTCTAAATCTCTGCTTTCTGGTAATAGAGGGTATATCTATTTTGTGTGGGAAAAGAGAGGAGACAGCTTGTCTCACATTGATTATTTAAATAAACAGTTAATCCTAAAGGCTTATTCGAACAATTAATGTGAAACAGAAGCTACAAAACCTGGGGAAACTTAAAGCCAGCCCAAATAAGTCCTCTTGAGTGGAGCTAGCCTGATTCTTCTTTTAAGAAAATGGAGTCTGTGTTTGCCTCCACCTCTGCGTTGGAGGGCACTACTGTCAGCATGCCTCGTCGGGGTGTTAGCCCGGTGCAATCATTCCTAGGTTCTTCACGGTAGGCACCTGGCCTTACTCACTTACCTATCACCTAAGTACCTATTCTGTACTTAAATATACTGTATTAAGTTCTGAATACATCTTTGTTAGATTGATAAATAATTCTATAAGATGAGGGGTTTGAACTTAATGACCTCAAATTTTCTTTCCAGATCAAAATTCTATAATTTCTATTTGTCTCAACCTCCACTTATTGATTTTTAGAACTCCTAGGAATGTTTATGTTAATACACAAAAGTTGTCAATTTGGTCATTAGTGGGGTGCTAATCCTTCTGCATTTTGTTGGTGATTTAAGACCCGGCATAAAGTTTATACAAGTAAAATCCTGTTAACAGTTATTCTAGACTAGTGCTGTCCAACAGCAATATATTCCAAGCCAAAAATACAAACCACAAATGTCATTTAAAATTTTCTAGTAACTACATTAGAATAGTAAAAATAAATGGGTAAAATTAATTTTAATATTCTATGTAACAATATGTCCAAAAATATCATTTCAATGTGTAATCAATATAAAATAATGATTAAGATATTTTATTCTTTTTTAAAAATCTTCAAAATCCGGTGTGTACTTTATACTTATAGTACATTTCAATTTGGACCAGCCACATTTCAAGTGCTTAATAGCTTTATGTGGCCAGTTAGTGGCTGCTGTATTGACAACATAGTTTTAGAGCCTTGATATTCAAAGTGTGGTACATGGACTAGCAGCACTGGAATCAAAAGGAAGTTTGTTACAAATGCAAATCCTGGCCCAGCATCTGCACTGCACCGGAATGCAGTGGCGTCATCGTAGATCACAGCAACCTCAAACTCCAGGGCTCAAGCAATCCTCCTGCCTCAGCCTCCCAAGTACTTGGGACTACGGGTGCCCACCTCCATGCATGGCTAATTTTTCTATTTTTTGTACAGATGAGGGTCTCACTATGTTGCTCTGGCTGGTCTCGAACTCCTGACCTCAAGCGGTCCTCCTGCCTCAGCCTCCCAAAGTGCTAGGATTACAGGTGTGAGCCACCATGCCCAGCCTGTATATTCTTATAAATCTGCAGTCCCCAACCTCCTGCGGGCCCTGTTACGAACCTGGCCCACAGGCTCCACAACTCACCCACCCTGTGGAAAAATTGTCTTCCATGAAACTCAGGAACTGGGCTGCACAGAAGGAGGTGAGCGGCGGGCCAGCAAGTGAAGCTCCATGTGTATTTACAACCACTCCCCATTGCTGGCATCACTGCCTGAGCTCTGCCTCCCCCACCCCAACTTGATGCCAAAAAGGTTGGGGACTGCTGTTATAAATAATTCAAACAGCAACCTATAAACTAAGATCTCCTTAAATCACTTCCCCAAATTCAGTCCTCTCCTTAGAGATAATTGCCATTATGACTTTGAAGTATATTCTTTCAAATCTTGTTCTAGGCATTTAAATACACTTATATAACCCACAGACATGCATGAACATACACACATATATGTATGACATTTGTTTTGTTATTAGAAAAACATCATTACATATTGTTTTGTAACTATAATACCTTTTCACTTATAAATACATCAGCTACATCCTACCATTATTCAAAACACTGATTTTTTAATCTTTAGTATAATTTTTTTAAAAGTATATTGAGCATACACAATACACTGTATATTGGGTATATACAGTAAAATTAACCTTTTTTAGCATTTAGTCCAATGAGTTTTGATGAATGGTTATATATATAATCAGCACCACACTCAGGATACAGAACATGCCGGGCGCGGTGGCTCACGCCTGTAATCCTAGCTCTCTGGGAGGCTGAGGCGGGCGGATTGTTTGAGCTCAGGAGTTCGAAACCAGCCTGAGCAAGAGCCCATCTCTACTAAAAAAATAGAAACAAATGATCTGGACAACTCTAAAAATATATAGAAAAAATTAGCCGGGCATGGTGGCACATGCCTGTAGTCCCAGCTACTTGGGAGGCTGAGGCAGGAGGATCGCTTGAGCCCAGGAGTTTGAGGTTTCTGTGAGCTACGCTAACGCCATGGCACTCTAGCCTGGGCAACACAGTGAGACTCTGTCTCAAAAAAAAAAAAAAAGATACAGAACAGTTCCATCACCCTCAAAAATTTCCTTGTGCCCAATAGTAATTAAGAGGCACTTACTTACTCCTTCTCCAGGAATCATTGATGTATTTTTCTATCCCTATTGTTTTGCCTTTTCTACAATGCTGTTAACGCATAAATGGTATCATGCATTTGCCTTTTGAGTCTGGCTTCTTAGCCTAATGCACTTTCAATTCATCTATATTGTTGCACATATTGGTAGTTTGGTCCTTTTTATTGCTCAGTAGTATTTTATTCTATGGATGTACATTGCATGATTGTTGATCGATTTACCAGTTCAAGGACAATAGGGTTGTTTCCAGTTTTTGGTTATTATGAATAAAGCTGCTATAAGAATTGACTTTCAGGTTTTTGAATAAATATGTAGGAGTGGGATTGGTATTAGAAAACATCTTTTTGGCTGGGCGCGGTGGCTCACGTCTGTAATCGTAGCACTCTGGGAGGCCGACACAGGTGGATTGCTCAAGGTCAGGAGTTCGAGACCAGCCTGAGTGAGACCCCATCTCTACTAAAAAAATAGAAACAAATGATCTGGACAACTAAAAATATATATACATAAAATTAGCCGGGCATGGTGGCACATGCCTGTAGTCCCAGCTACTCAGGAGGCTGAGGCAGGAGGATCACTTGAGCCCAGGAATTTGAGGTTGCTGTGAGCTAGGCTGATGTCATGGCACTCTAGCCCGGGCAACAGAGTGAGACTCTGTCTCGAAAAAAAAAAAAAAAAAGAAAACATCTATTTTAATGGCTGCACTATATTGCAGGACTCAAATGTAAATGTACATTAATGTATTAATTTAATCAATCAATGTTGAATATTTACACAATATTAGACAATGAGAGTATAGTGAACGTAGTATTGGTCATTGTTGGTCCTAATCCTCATGGAATTTGTGTTTAATCAAATCCCTATTAATAGACATATGAGTTATTTCCAATTCCCCTATCAAAACCAATGAATTTTTTTACTTCAATCACTACCTATCATCTTCTCTCTGACCAGCAATTTTCCCGTGAGTTTTCGAGGAAAAAAAAATGAGAATCTAGGCAGTAGTTTTGGTTGGGAGGGCTGCCTAACTCTAACTATGGCACTACATTGAAAAGGGGGTGTCAGAATTTAGCTTCAGGAAACTCTTCCAGGTTTAATATGAGGAACTTGGGGTCATCCTTCATATTCCTAGGCCAGTCATTTTCAAAACTTAGTGTACATCAGAATCAACTAAAAGGCTTGTTAAAACACAGATTTCTGGACTCCACTTCTGATTTAGTAGGTCTGGCATGGGGGCCAAGAATTTGCTTTTCTTCTTCTTTTTTTTAAGAAACAGGGTCTTGCTCTGTCACCCAGGCTTGAGTGCAATGGTGTGATCATAGCTCACTGCAGTCTTGAACTCCTGGGGTCAAGCCTCAGTTTCCTGAGTGGCTAGGGCCACAGGTAAACACCACTACGCCCAGCTGATTTTTAAAAATATTTTTTCGAAGAGACAATGTGTTGCTATGTTGCCCAGGTTGGTCATGAACTCCTGACTTCAAGCAATTCTCCTGCCTCAGCCTTCCAAAGCACTGGGATTACAGGTATGAGCCACTTCGCTGGCCAAAATTTGCATTTTTAACAAAGTTCCCGGGTGAAGTTACTGCTGCTAGTCCCAGGAACATACTTTGAGAACTACCTTAAACTATTTCTGGCAGTTTTTGGCCTGATATCTTAAATTTGGAAACTCCTTCATCTCCTGTTAGGAATTCGGAGATAAAGAAGTAGCTATTCTTGAAATTATTGGAGAAGTTATTGATGCAGAAGAAACACTTGTGGGCCAGGGACAAGTCTGTGGGATCACCTGACAGCTCCAGTTCTTCAAGATTTTATTTTCATTTCTCTTGAGTTATTGTCTTCAGGCAGGTTCTTCCTTGAGCTGCGTTAGTTGGCAGGGGAGCTTGTCCTCTGGCACTCTCAGCACCACCAGTAGCAGGGAAGGGCTTCCCGCTTGGAGGGTTCTATTGGTGCAGTGTCTTAAAATCAAGCTTGAGAGTTACCTCCTCTAGGTTTCCTAGCCACAGGAGCCTTGTGAAAGTTCCAGGGCATTCACGAGACTTCAGAAGGGCTAGAGGGAACATGCTTACCCTGGACTTGGGGGTGAAGGGAGAGTCTTGGGGACATGAACTAGCTGCAGGGGCCAGGTTCCTCAGGCAGAGGAACCAGAGTTGCTTAGAGTTGTTGGCGAGTGTAAACCTAACTGTAGTAGAGGCTTTTTGGTTTCCTTCCCTTAGCTAGTTTGTGGGCAGGTTCAATTGAGGGACCATTGGTTTCATTTCACCTGATAGCAGGTGTGAAACCAGTTTCAGCATTCACTAGCTCCACCACTAACTAGTTCTTAGGAAATTTCCTCATCTGTAAAATGAGGACAACACCCCCACCTCTCAGGGTTATTGTGAGGATGAATATAGTAACACATGTAAAGCATCTAGTTAGCATGGTATTTGACACACAGTAGGCCCCTCTTTATCTAATGGGAGCATGGATTGGTGGGGGAAGCTGTGCTACACCATGCTGTGGGACCTTTAGTCTACTCATCATATAGCATCCCTGATTTTCTTTTTGTATAGAAGGGTGCTGGCATTATTCCCTCCGGAAGATGAAGCTAGCTAGCTTTGGGGGGCCTGCTGTTAAGTCACTCACGAGCATACACATTCTCTGGAAGGAGTGTAAGACTGCGGCCTACAGTAGCTGATAGGTTAACGGCCATGCCATTTGAAGACTTAGGATGCATTTGAAGATCTAGGATGACTATTCACAATATGGAACTTGTTTTTACAACTAGAAGGAACAGGGCTGACTTATTTCAACCACTCATTTTTCAGATTATCCTGGGAGATTAAGTGACCTTCTCAGGGCCACAGAACATTGTAATTTTTACGGTTCCTATGAGCTGGCCTTGTTTTCAGCCAATCCACTCTTTCGGAATCTTGCTCCCTTTGTTCTGTCCATAAAGCATTTGATCTAATTACCCTTTTCGTTTTATATGTATGTACCAAACGAGGAGAAATTCATCAACACAGTTCTGTGACTCCAAAGTCTTGCTCAGAAAAGGATTTTAGAAGAGTAGGAATTTAAGGTCAATTTGGAAGACCAAGAATATAGGTTGGCATGACAGAAACAGTGGAGCTCATCTTTCTGTTTCACTTTCTGCTTCCATCTGTCATTCCCAAATACTCTAAAAGGTTATACTACTTACAGGTTCACTATAAGCATTATTTCAACAACCTGATTTTAGCTTGTTGGCTGTTTAGTATCTATGTTTATATTCCAATTTTATGTTTTAACAGTCTGGAATCTTTTCTTGTTGTCTTAGGCATGCTTTAGCCACTGCAAATGATTTTTTCCTTATGTCAGAAACTTACTCAAAGAAGAAAATAATCAAAGACCCACTTCTTAAAAAGTCTGTAAAACATAAACTTTAGATACATTAAAGCATATTTGTTTTCTAAAGGGAGGTTTTCTGTTTTGTTTTGTTTTTAGAGGCCTTTTAAAAAAAGGCACAAAAACAAACTACTAGCAGAGGAAGTGGTAAATAATTTGAGAGTGGTATGTACAGAGTACACTCTGAGTTCCTGCTACATTTGCTGAGAGCTAAGGACTCTTCACAACAAGATACCTATTACAGGACAGCTTGACTCCCCAACTCTGACTGGGACAGGAATAATTTCAGAATATGTACAGAGTATACTCCTGTCCCCCACTGTCTTCTCTGAGTTCCTCTTACTTTTCCTGAGGGAGCTAAGGACCCATCACAGACATAATCCCTATGGCAAGACAGCTTCACTCCCCATTCCCTCATCCCCCTTTCTTAGCAGAAGGGAAGATGGGTAGTGGTGTTCCTTAGTATTCCAATTGCAAAAGAGGCATTTTCTCATTGAAATGATGTTAAAATGGTGGGTAGATTTTCTGTAAGCATGAATTAGGTAAGTTACTGAGAGCTGGCTTGAAAAGCTAATAGTTATTTTAAGATTATATGAAAAACACATTTGTAGATCCAAAAATTGGATCACCACCACCAAGCTTTTGAAATACAATCTAGCTGGGCGTGGTGGCTCATGCCTATAATCTAAGCGTCTTGGGAGGCCGAGGCAGGAGGATTGCTTGAGGCCAGGAGTTCAAGACCAACTTAGACAAAATAGTGAGACCCTGTCTTTTGAAAAAAAATAAAAAAATAAAAAAAATTAGCCAGGCATGATGACACACGCCTACCGTCCCAGCTACTTGGGAGGCTGAGGCAGGAGGATCACTTAAGCCCAGGAGTTCAAGGTTGCAGTGACCTATGATCGTGCCACTGCACTTTAGCCTGGGTGACAGAGGAAAACCCTGTCTCAAAAAACAAACAAACAAACAAAAAACCCAAAACAATCTGTCATAGGTTAGGATATGATGGGATATTTTTATAAGTTTGATTTACATAAATTCTTTCAAGTATGCATTAAGCAGCAAGCATTTCTTGAGTTCCTGAACATCTGTTGCATCAACAATCACAGTACTTGTACTATTACTAAAAGCTCAAACATAACTTGGGGGTTCATCATACTATGTGCTTTACTTTTATAAATGTTTAAAAATTTTCAAAAGATTATTTAAAAACTCCCTTCAAACATAAATTTCACGAATACCCAAAAAATCAACCTAGGCCAAAATTGGGTGGCAATGTAAGGACCCCTAATAACAAGTAAAAACTAGAATTTTGAATTGCATCTACAATATAGACAGCAAACCAGCTATCAAAATTTTGAAAAAATTTGAAATACTGTATCTATTTTGGATCTTCCAAAATCTCACATCACTGTTGTTTCCAATTAAGAATGTCTTTCAAACTTAAATCTAAGACCTGAAACTATGAAACTACCAAAAGAAAACATTGGGGAAACACTTCAGGACATTAGTCTGGGCAAGGACTTTTTGAGTAATACCCCCAAAGCACAGGCAACCAAAACAAAATTGGACAAATGGGATCACATGTCAAGTTAAAAAGTTTCTGTACAGCAAAGAAAACAATCAACAAAGCGAAGACACAACCCAGGGAGAAAATATTTGCAAACTACCCATCTGACAAGAGATTAATAACTAAAATATATTATTTAATTCAATAGGAATTCCTATTAATAGGAAAAAATCAAATAGTCCAGTTAAAAAATGGGCAAAGGATCTGAATAGACATTTCTCAAAAAAGACATACAAATGGCCAACTATATGATGAAATGCTCAACGTCATTAGTCATCAGAGAAATGCAAATCAAAACTACAATGAGATATCATCTCACCCCAGTTAAAATGGCTTTTGTCAAAAAGACAGGCAATATTGAATGCTGGCGAGGATGCAAAGGGGAACCCTTGTACACTGTTGGTGGGAATGTAAATTAGTGCGACCACTATGGAAAACAGTATAGAGATTCCTCAAAAAACTGAAAATAGAACTACCATATGACCCAGCAATTCCACTGCTGGGTATACGTCCAAAGGAGAGGAATTCAGTATATTGAAAAGATATCTGCACTCCCATGTTTATTGCAGCACTTCACAATAGCCAAGACATGGAATCAACCTAAGTGTCCATCAACAGATGAACAGATAAAGAAATTGTGATACATATACACAATGGTATATTATACAGCCACAGAGAACAATGAAATCCTGCTATTTGCAACAACATGAACGGAACTGGAGAACATTACGTTAAGTGAAATAAACTAAGCACAGAAAGACAAATCTTGCATGTTCTCACTCATATGTGGGAGCTAAATATTAAAAACAATTGATCTCATGGAGACAGAGCAGAATGATGGTTACCAGAGGCTCAGAAAGGTAATGGGGACTGGGGAGATAAAGTAGGGATGGTTAAGGGGTACAATAATATAGTTAGATAATTAGATAGAATGAACAATATGTGATAGCACAACAAAGTGACTACAAACAATAAGATAGGGTATACTTTAAAATAACTAAAAGAGTGGAATTGGATTGTTCCTAACACAAAGAAATGTTAAATGCCTGAGGTGACAGATACCCCAATTACCCTGATTTGATTAATTCACACTGTATGCCTGTATCAAAACATCACATATACCCTATAAAGATATACAACTATTAATATTATGTACCCATAATTAAAAATAAAAAAATATATATTTAAAAAAGAATGTCTTTCAAATGCCTAGGTATGACATTAAAAAATCAATATGCAACATAAAATAAAACTGAATTGAGGTCGATCTCCTTATTAAATTTGGTACAAATGAAGGATTTTTGTTAAGTTTCTGAAGAGATTATTTTAGATTTTACTTTGTTTTAATCTTAACTCTGATATTTTATGATTTGATTCAACTACCAATTATCACTTTCACAATCATACAAGCAAAATATATATTTGCAATTTTTCAAATAAAATGTCTCAACACTGACCATGTTTATATATTTCTATTTTGTTTTAAATTATCTAAAAATCTATTGCAATTAATATATAAAGGAAAATTGACCTTTTAAAGCATCTCTTTTTTGTATACTTATCTCTTTAAGATATAGCTTAATAAAAGTCTACTGAGCTTCCTAAGATATAATTTTATTAAATTCAGAGTTAAAACTTTTACTCTTTAAATACCTATAGTCAATTAATAAATTTTCTATAACATACTTTCATATCTTTTTAAACAAAATATCTTAAAAGCCCACAATGGCATGATATAAAAGAAAGCAATAATTATAGTAGACAAAATAATAAATGAAATATGATATGCCTTCTGCTATGTACCATGAGTTTTACAGAATAATCATTACAACAGATGTCCTTAGAGAACAAAGGAGAATGAGAAAGTATAAAGGTGGGGGGAGGCATGGAAGACATTTTCTGTCATCTTCTACCGTGTGGTCTTTCACTGCACTATTCTTTAAACAGAAAAAGGTCTCCTCAAGGGCAAGTGCTGCTTCAAATGTCCCCTCACCCTCCTGACTACAGAATAATAATGTGTGTGTGTAGTATATGATTACACCAGACAAGACTGTGAACACATGTGATTTACTCAATGATGCTATTCTGCTTCCTTTTAAAGATAAAGAATGCATTTAAGTAGATTGTGTATGACAGTGTGGTTATTCCTTAGAAAGCTCCATTCAAACAGAGAATGATATTACCTTATTTTAAAATATTAAGTAAACAGACATTTTCTTGTTTTTCATTTTCCTTCTGGACATCAATTAATACTTTCATTTATTTTAAAAGAAAAATATACCACGAGTAATTACTTTAAAATAGTTTAATTTTTCTTTATATAAACAAAATGTCCAATAAAACATTCACTTGTCAAAAACCTTTATATGCAAATAACTTATAAAAATCTGTGTAAGATGAAAAGAAACAACTAAAAACAACATAATCACCACAACTGCCATCACCATCACCACCACCACCACCACCACAGCTCCTAACAGGAGGGCAGATCAAGGTGCAGATCTCATGAAAACAAGCTGCTCACATTCCCAGAACCACAACCCCCTGGGAGGAATCTTGTCTTCTTTAACTTGCTGGGTGGCAGAGCCCATAGGAATTATTCAAACTATGAAAATCCCAAAGCATGGTCACCTAGGGGGAAATGAGACAGATATGACTTGAGCATGATAATTATTTTCTTATAATAACAGTAAAGAAAATAGCCTTAAATGGTAAAGGTTGTGTGAGTATCAACTTCAACAGGTAGACAACTGTGTATTTACCAAACATAGCATTTGTTAGCTAAGGAGGAAAATATACGATGTATACTTGCCATTTTTTCTTTAAAATAATATTCTCTAAGGCACTCATATATATTGATTATAGATGTATTTAAGTGATATTTAAAATAATAAAAATAGCAAACATTTGAGGGCATACCATGTACCAGACATATTGTTCTAGGTATTTCACGTAACTTATTTCACTTAATCCCCACAATAACCCTATGAGGTTGGAACCATTATTATTCCTATTGACAAAGATCACAGAACCACAATTCAAAACCAAGTATCTTGCCTCTTGCTTTTAATTTAGCTCTAGTTCTGTAAAGTGAAATTGGATTTTAACCTCATTATCATACAGAAGTACTCCTTCAAGATTGTAAATTCTGAGTTTTTTCTCAGGGAATTTCCACCTCTAGGACTCACTGTGACTGCCAGACTCGCAGTCCCTCCCAATTCATCTTCTGGTTTCACCTGCTTTACTGAACAGCCAGACCCTAGTCATTTCAATTATGCCCAAATCTCCTGCCCAGGCCTCTCCTGCTGAAGTCAAATCAAGGTGGTTCCTTCTTCCAGCAATCTCTGTTATTACTTCTTCCCAGCAGTAATTTAATCCAAGAAAAGTCATGCTGCCTGTTTTTAAATGGGCCTTTACTACTGCTCAGCAATCCTTTCACTGACATTTCATAGCCTCCACAGTAGCTATTCCAAACTTTTTCCAGGACTAAATCCCCAAATGCACCCATCTATCCCTTTGTAGATTACCTTACCATGGATTTATTTAAAATGCAAAGTAGGGTTGCCAGATAAAATATAGGATGCCCAGTTAAATTTGAATTTATAATAATCAAGGAATATTTTAGCATAAGTATTTCTCAAATATTACATTATAGAAATACCTAAATGGTATTTAGGATAATAAAAAAAAATAGCAAGCATACTGAGAGCCTACTAAATATTGCATGAGATATACTTAATACTAAAAAATTATTCATTGTTTACCTGAAATTCAAATTTAACTGGGCATTCTTTATTTTAATTTGCTAAGTCTAATCCAATCAAATTCCCTCTTCCCATTTCCAAAAGTGTTCTTCTTCTTTTTAAAGGTTAATACTCTGACCTACATTATTGACCTTCCTTCTTACTTTCCTTTCTTCCTCATTCTACAGATTGCTTCCCTTCTACTTTCAAGCATGCTCAAGTCATCCCTGCCGTGTAATTAAATGTCCCAATTCTTCACCCCCACCCCCATGAACCTATGCCCTTTGCCATGTCAGTGTGCAATTCTCTAAAGAGGTGAATTCTATTTCCCCACTCCATGAATATGAGCTTGGCTGTATAACGGCTTTGGTCACTAGAATGAAGCAGAAGAGCCAGTGTCAGTTTGGAGTCTAGGTCTCAAGAGGCTTTGTGTGTTTCTGTTTGTCCTCTTCCATCTCCATAGAAAGATACGCACAAGCAAGCCAGAAAGTCCCAGGAGGAGGATGATAGACAAGTGAAAAAGAGTATTGCCCAGAGCAAAGCTCCCAGTAGGCTTGCAGATGTATGGGAAAGCCCAGCTGAGAACAGCCAACCCTCAGACATGTGAGCTATAATAATAATTATTGTCTTAAGCCACTGTTTTAGAGTGTTCATTGTACAGCACAGGCTAACACAAACACCCACACTGAAAAACCTCATCTTGACTTTACTATTCCAACTTTCTTTTTTGTATTCCCAAATTGGTGCAAAAAGTATCCTTTATTTTTTGCATTTATTTCCTTGCCACTTATTCTTGTTATCTGTACCACTTCTCTTTTAACTGAGACCAAAAACCTCCTAATGGTCAGTCCTATAGCTTTGGCACTGTCTCTTGGCCTCTGCATAGCACCTGACACTGTAGATCACTTACCACCACTATTGAGTTTCTCCTCCTTTATTGTACTGCACTATTCTTTGTTTCTTTGATTGCTCCATCTCCTTCAAGGGCACATCTCTCTTCCACTCTTCTGGGAGTTTATTCATTCCCCCAACAGTGATTGTCATATATTTGACTTATACATTTTTATTTCTACCCCTAATCTCCCTTCCAAGCTCTAGCTTGGTTGGTTCTCAAACTGTAATGTGCCTCAGAATCACTCAGAGGGCTTGTTAATATTCAGATTGCCGGGGCCTCACTTCCAGAGTTTCACATTCAGTAAGTAAGTACGGGGCAGGCCCTGAGAATTAGCATTTCTAACAAGTTCTCAGGTGATGCTGATGCTGTATCAGTGACCACCCTTTGAGAACCACTCTCCTAGTTCCACACTTCCACCTATGTAACAGTTTCCATCTGGTTATCCACAGGTGCTTCAAACATCACATACAATGTCAATTAGGGTTTTTGATTGTAAATCCTAGGAAGCAATTTGGGCTAACTGAAGCCAAACAAGAATTTATCAAGTAGCTCACAGAATTAATATGAAGGCTGCAGAACTATTCTCCAAATAAAAAAGGAATCAGAAAAGAGACTACTTGACAGTACGAGCATTATCTCTGAGTCTAAAGAAGCAAACTGAGTATTTGTGTTTTTGAGTCCCTCTGTTCAAGAGTCAGCTCCAAACGAGAGTCACCTACCCATCCCTTAGTTGTACCAGGGGAGTAATAGAAAGAATTATGGTGGAAGTAGCCACCAAGGACTCTTCCCTTCATACTGTCTTAGTTCAGGCCCTGATAATGAAGCAGGTGGATTACTACAACAGTCTCTTAACTGGTCTTCTTGCCTCTAACATAACCTCCACACTCCAATTCATTCTCCACATCATCTTCAGTTATCTCTTTAAGACACATGTCATTTTCTTCTTTGCTTTGTCTGGTGTAGTATTCATGTCTTATCTTGTTTTAAGTAATAAATTGCTTTTCTTTATATACAATTGGTTGAGATACTTTTGTCTCAGCTGACTCAAAGAATGGAAAAGTAGTTTTAGAGGGTAGAGAATATATCCCACTGTAAAATGAGGACCTAATCCCCTAGTCATTAGGCAAGGGTCAGAAATGGAGCACCAAAATTTTGCATAGAGACCTCTCCAGGAGCCTTTATGATATCAACATCTCTCACTAGACTAAAAACTCCCTCATGGCAAGCATCTAGTCCTCATTGTATCCCCAGCACCCAGCACAGTGCTTCATACATACAGATATTTAATTAAATGAATAAAGTCTTCATCTCCAGACCTGCCCTACTTTAAATGACTAGTCAGCAGTCTTTATCGCCTCACCACCAAATCCTTCCTCTATACCCTGATAAATCAAGCCAGTTATCATTTCCTGCCCCAAAACCTTCTGACTCTCAAAACATGCTCTAAACTCTTCAGTATTCAAGGCTTTCCATTACCTGGTTCTAACCAATTTTTCTAAGCTTTCTTCTACTCCTCACTTATGCTGTCAACAGGTCTGGATAAATAAGGTTTCTTTAACATAACTTAATTTTTCTGCTTTGGTTGGTTCCAGTTTCTGGAATATTTTTCTCCCATGGTGTTTCCCCTACCCTAACTTCAAAGTTTAGTTAAGATGTCAGTTTTCTCAGTCTTTTTATTATAAATCCATGACCCACCATTCCAGGTCCTTACTGGTAACGTACAATCGTACCCTTTGATCCTTAATTCCCTGGTTAAGGATCCATTTGAAGCTTTTGTTAATTACTGTCCTGTTTGTACATATAACTTCATAATAGTTGACCACACACTATCTTAAATTATCATTACGTATTTATATTATTTGTCCTAAAAGATTTTAAGAGCCTTAAGGATCTTTCTGTAGCTAATTAATCTTCTGTATTTCCCCAAAACGTCTATAGTGCCTTACACATAGTGAGTGATGAGTAAAATCTGTTGAACAGAAGTATAAATGGATGTTTACAATATAAGCGCTAGTATCTGGGGACAGTCCCCTTGAGGTAGCCAGCCAGTGGCTGTGCCAGAAATTTCTGAACTGCTGGAATCAGGGAGTATAAATCCTAGCAGCTTGGAACTGAAGAGTGAGTCTAAACCAAAGATGATCAGGTTGAGCAGAGATTCAAATGCCAGGATGCTAAATAAAAGCATCAAACGAAAAGGTCCAAAAGACCAAACCTGAGATGAAATGTAGAGTAAAGGGTATGGAACCAGGCAGACACACAATAAAAGCAATAGTAGTTGAATAATAGGTTGATGAGGATCTGGAATGGTGGACATTTTGGAGGGCCCGTGCATAGCATTGACCAAAGTGAGTGGTTCTTTGGTAAAATGGAGTTGCCTAAGAATTAGAAGTTAAGACGGCACCCATTTCCATTTATCATCTCTAGCAAAGAAACACATACATGAAAATAAAAAATTACAATAGCAAATACCGAGAAATTAAATAGAACCTGCTTTGAGAGGCAGATTTAGTTTGAGCTCCACGCTCCATTTTCTTGCTTCTGCCCTGTCACCTTGTTTCACACATTTGTACAGATTCACATACAAGTTCTTTTTTTTTTTTTTGAGACAGAGTCTCACTCTGTCGCCCAGGCTAGAGTGCCGTGGCGTCAGCCTAGCTCACAGCAACCTCAAACTCCTGGGCTCAGGCAAACCTCTTGCCTCAGCCTCCCAAGTAGCTGGGACTACAGGCATGTGCCACCACGCCTGGCTAATTTTTTCTGTTTTTGGTAGATACCGGGTCTCACCCTTGCTCAGGCTGGTCTCCAACTCCTGAGCTCAAGTGATCCTCCTGGCTTGGCCTCCCAGAGTGCTAGGATTACAGGCACATACAAGCTCTAATGTATTTTTTTATTCCTTTATCTTATGGATAAAGAAAAACACATTTTAAGAGAGATAATAATATCATAGCATCCAATACCAAATATAAAAACTCTGAACTTTTTTGCTATATTTTTTAGATTTTTAATCTACTGATCAGTAAAGCTGCAATAAGAACACTGTACCTATTAACCACTGATTTTTCTATATCAACTGTTCATAGACTAGAAAGTTCTAAGAAAATTTTACAAAGACTAAAAAAAATCCTTAAAAATATTTTTAAAAACCCCTAATTATAAGAAGTACATATTTTATTAGTGAAAGCTCTAAAGAGTTTAATTCCTTCAGCTACCTTTCCCTATAAAACATTTGTTTGCCTGTCAGTCTATGAGGCTGGGTTGAGCAGCTCTCTGCCATACACAGTATTTTCTTATACTAATTAGTAGTAAGTATTGTGGCAGACTAACGTCCACATAAAAAGCACAGCAAAATTTACTTTAAATTCTATTGTAAATGTGCAGTAGTTATCTGCATGAATTGTAAAATAAATTTTGTTATTTTGAATTAAATTAAATGCTGAATAAAGTACAGTTTTGAAGCCTATATTTTTGATATTACTGAAAGCATAAACTCCCATACTAGTTTCTTTAAAAATTAATATATTTGAGGCCGGGCGCGGTGGCTCACGCCTGTAATCCTAGCTCTCTGGGAGGCCGAGGCGGGCGGATTGTTTGAGCTCAGGAGTTCGA
>NW_012143745.1:543429-569475 GCF_000956105.1 Propithecus coquereli | reverse complement strand
CCTGTTTTTTTTTTTTTTTTTTTTTCCCTGAGACAGGGTCTTGCTCTGTTGCCCAGGCTACAATGCAGTGGAGTGATCATAGCTTACTGCAACCTCAAGTGCCTGGGCTTGAGTGACTCTCCTGCCTCAGCCTCCCAAGTAGCTGGGACTACAGGCATGCACCACCACGCCTGGCTAATTTTTCTGTATTTTGTAGAGATGGGGTCTCACTCTTGTTCATGCTGGTCTCAAATTCCTGACCTCAGGCAATCCTCTTGCCTCCACCTCCCAAAGTGCTGGGATTACAGGTGTGAACTACCATACCCAGCTCCGCTGCCTGTTTTTTAAATACAGTTTTATTGGAACCCAGCAACACTCTTCTTTATGTATTGTCTATGCATACTTTTGCATCACAACAAAGTTGAGTAGTTACGAGAGAGATCATGCGGCCCGAGAAGCCTAAAATATTCACTATCTGTCCCTTTACAGGAGAAATTTGCTGACCTCTATGCTAGCCTATAAAGCCACATGAAGGCTGAAATGCCCATCATTTTCACTTCTACATTCTGAGCACCTAGCATACTGCCTGGCACATAAATATTTTTTTGACTAATTATATTTCAATCTCAAGCTTTAACCCATCTTGTCACAGTGATACAAATGATATCACATTAATGGGCCTATCTTTACAACATAGCATTATAATTGCTGCTTATCCAGATAATGATTGCAGTATTCTAGTCCAAGGGAAGAAACAGAAATTAATCAAATAAAGATAAATAAATGGATTATTACAACCAGAGGTAAGTGCTATGGAAAAAGGGAACACAGTACAATTAGAGATGTAACAGAGGACCATAATCAAATATAGAGAGTTTGGGAAGGCTTCCCTGAGGAAGTGACTCCTGAGCTGAAATCTTAAGAGTGAGTTAACCAGGCAAAAAGAGATGGAGAAAGGAAGAGCAAACCAGGCAGAATGAATATCACATGCAATTCTCTCTTCTGCAGAGAAGGATCATGGCAAGAAGGATCATGTACCAAGAACTGGTGTTGTCAAATAATGAACCATAAAGTAAGTTCCTTGAAAATTTAAGGATAGAATCCAAAATGGAGCAAAGTTTTCAGCCTAAAAATGCTCAGTGTGATATTCACAATAATGTAAAATCTGAACCATTATATTCTTGGCCAACAGAGAGAAAATGGTTAGGTAAGCTATCATGTCCATAGCACAGCATATTCTGCAGCCATTAAAATAAATGTACATGAAGAGTTTTAATCTGCATGGGAAATGCTTCTGGTATAATACAAAGTGAAAAAATTAGGACACTATTTCTACTATGTAATATATTTATACAAAGATTTTCTACAAAAAGATAGATCAGAATGTTAACTATGACTGCCTCTTGGTGGGATTGAATGCTCCACATTTTCTTTATGGTTTTCCATATTTTCTATGCTATGCATTTAAAACTTTTAAAATTGGAAAAATACATTTTATTGAGAAAATAAAGAAATATAAGGATAGATCTATATTTACACATCTGAGAATAGTCTTTCCTGGCCTCTGGAATGAGGATGTAGAATAAGGATCAAAATCCAGGAGAGCCCAGTGTTAATAACAAAGATTACTAGTGAAAGTTTTCCCGTAATATGATTTAAGTTGTGAATATAACAGTGGGGACTTTGGGGCCAGGGGAAACTACCCTGAGCTATGCTGCTCCAAATAGACACCTTGTTTCTGAGATTTTGTATCTTAATTATTTAAATTGGAAACTTAATCTATCCTTATTCTGTGTGTGTTTGGTCTCTTCCTGCCTATCTATAATCCATTGAAAATACTCCAATATCGATTTTGGATATGCAATTTAAATGAGGGTCCTGGAAAACTCAAATATTAGTTCTAATATTATTCTGTTCTGAAAGTTTCTTTTATTTTTTCTTCCTCGAAACATCATCTTTAATTTATAGGCTCAATGGTCCCTCCCTTAATACTATTACTACTAATTTACAGAAGTAGGAGAGTCATTTTAGAAAAGTTTTGCTTCTCTGAATAATTGAGTAGATTAATTGGTTAAAAAGACAAGAACAGAAAGATGATCTTTATTCAGGAAATTCATCTCTCTCCATAAGATTAATATGACTTCCTTTTGGTTTAAAGACAGAGAAATAAAACCCCATTCTTTTGGCCAAAAAATATTTTATTAATCATTTAGGCAATTAATATTTACGTTCCTACCTCGTACCCTGTCAGGTGCTATGCATAAACTGAGGAAACCTGCAAAAAGCCTTTAGGGACTGGGCAGAGTTGACAGCAATTGCCTTCAGAGTTTGCCATGCTTACTTAGGGCTTTCAAATCCTTCTAGGAGGGGATATCTTTCTCTTCCATCATGGTTTCATAAAGGCAAGAGACTGGATGAAGGGCTGGGTAAAAATTTCCTTTAAGCTAGATCAGGGTTTTTCAACCTCTGCACTATTGACATGTTGTGTTGTGGGGGCTATCCTGTGCATGATAAGATGTTTAGTCACATCCCTGGCTTCTCACCTATTAGATACCAGTAGTACACTCTCAGATGGGATAATCAAAAATGTCTCCATTTTGCCAAATGTCCCCTAGGGGAGTAAAATCACCCCTGGATGAGGCCCACTGGACTAAATGCTTCAGACATTTGACTCCACAGTAGTTAAGAAAACTGAGTTCTGTTAGGGTAAAGGAAAGGGATGGCACAAAAAATAATTCAGTATGAATTTTACTGAATTTACTAGAAAACAAAAAAAAGCAGCCAAATGATTGAATAAGGAAGACAATACTGTTAATCTTATCAAATCATTATGCCCTTCTATCTATTCCCTAGATAAGAGATGAATGGAAAAACACTAATGAGACAGTCTGTTTCCTACAATAGAAATGACCTATATTAATAAATAGATGCTAGTCAGAAGATTCTTTACAGCCATGCTCCCCAACCCCTGGGCAGTGGCCCGGTACCGGTCCATGGCCTGTTAGGAAAACAGGGCCTCAGATCACCATCTGAGCTCCGCCTCCACTCAATCCCCATAGGAAAATTGTCTTCCATGAAACCCGTCCCTGGTGCCAAAAAGGTTGGGGAACCACTGCTCTACAGCATAGGAGTAAAAGCAATAGTTAAGAAGCACGGGTTCTCACTAAATAGCTTCATTTATTTGGGCCTCAGCTTACTGATCCGTAAAATGGAGGTGTGGTTGGAAGGCAGTAGAGAGGGCTGTAAATAGATTTTTAAAATTTTTTAATTCGACAAATGTTGATGACTTATATTTAGGCATTATACTTGGAGCGAGTATATAAAAGATGAAAAGACACAGTCTCCTCCTTCAAGGCATTAACAGTCTATTAGAATGACAAACAACCAACTATAATAACATAAGCATTATGATAGAAGCATGTACAAAGAGCAGTGGAAGCCTAGAAATAACACCTAATCTACTTGAGGAAATTAAGGAAACCTTTACAAGGAAGTGGCATTCGAGCTAAAACATAAAAAGATAAATAAGAATTTTGTCAGGGGACAAGAAGGGGGAAGGTATTCCAGTTAGAAAGGCAAAGGCACAGAGATTTGATGGTTTTGCAAAAAGAATGGCATGTTTAAGGAACTAGAAGTATGTCAGTGGTGCCAGAAGATAAACGGAAAAGAAGGAGAGAAGAGATGAAGCTGAGTATCTTAGCCAAACATGAAGTTGTATGCCATAAAAATTGTTTTTATACTGTATATGATGATTTCAAATTCATGTTGGAGACAGATCACCCTTGCAGTTTTGTGGAAAACTGTTGAGGAATAAGCCAAGAGACCAATCAAGTGACTATTGCAATAGTCCACCTAAAGGTAGTGAAGGCCTACAAAATGACAATGATTATGCCAACAGGAACGGGGAATATTCAGGAGACAGAATGGGCAGGACTTAAAATCTGAATGTTGAGAGGTTTGTTGAAAATTTTGCTAAGCACTTTTTTTTGGCACTACTTCATTTAATCCTTATAATATCCCTAATAGGAATGGAAAGCAGTCCAATTTGCTAAAAGCTAATTTGCCAAAGAATCAGTTTGCTATATTTACCAAATACTTGTTTGAAGGAATATTCATCCTGAATATATTTAATAAATGTATTTTTAGTAAACTTACTTTTTTTAATGAATTGGCTTTTGATGAAATGACTTAAAACCTATGGTAAGTATACTATTATCCATATTTTGTTGAAGAGAAAATGGTTCATAGAAACTGAGGTTCACAGTTAGCAAAGGCAAGGCCCAGGTCTATAGAGCTAGAGTTTTTAATCCCTACATAATTTACAGTTTAAAGGAAACAATGATTTGGGTATCTTGTTTCAGCCGTAATATGCTACAATGTTAATATTCTTAAATCAAGAACTAAACCTAAACAAAAAATAGAGACACAATGAAACAAAGGTCAAAATGTAATAAGAACAGCACATCTTATGGCAGCATTCTTAGTTTTTTCTGGGGACTTATCCCCTCCTTCAGCCAACTCATGAAGATAATGAATGTAAGATGGTTCTCTTTGCCTAGGGTGGGGAACCTGTGACCTTAAGGCCACATGCAGCCCTGCGGATCCCCAAGTGCGGCCCCTCAACCAAATCCAAACTTCACAGAACAAATCTCTTTATTAAAAGGATCTGTTCTATAAAATTTGGATTCAGTCAAAAGGCTGCACTCAAGGAGCCAGAAGGACACATGTGACCCCCAAGGCCATGGGTTCTCCACTCTCTAATCACTTTGAAATTTTCATCCCAAATATTTGTTTCATCACCAGTGTAGGTGATATTATTTTTCTGACAACAGAGGAAAAACCGCAATTCTGCTCTCTTGGGTATGAGAATTTGAAATCTTTTTAACTTAACTCTGTAGTGGTCATAGTTCATAAACGCAAGCAGTAGAGTCCATTCTAGTTGTTTAGTGGAGAGCAGCAGGTCTTCTTTGGGGCCATTTAAAAATGTATGGGGCATTTTTTATTGTCACAGTGGCATGTAGTGCTCAGGGGCCAGGGTTGTTAAATGTCCCGCACAATGAAGAACTGTTTCATCCAAAATGCCACAAGTGTCTTGGAGAAATTCAGAGCCCAGAGTCAACTTCATGGGCACATGACCTGTGTAGTTACACTGGGCCCAGTGCTTGGTTTAACGCTCTGCAGTCACCATCTTGAAAACCTTAATACCTTTATGTTTAAATGTCTGTTTTGTAAGTGAAGTTCAGTGGTACAATAAAGCACACATGCAAGCAGAGGAGATTATGTTTCCTTTCTTCCTTGCTACCCCATTTGTATATGGTCTTACGATGCCTCATGAGCAAAGGATTCTGCTGGACCTATGAGGTAGAGGAACTCAAGACAGTAACAAAGTGAGTACAAGACAAGCATGTTACATCTATGACTGAGTTAGTGGAGGTACTGACAGTTCTAAAAGGCTGTGCTTTCCATTCAAACCAGAACTTGCTTCAGATACAGAAAGAAGGCAATGGCATCCTAAGAAACACAGGTGACCAAATCATATCCTTTTTTACTCATGTGTTACTTCTCTGAAAATGATGACACCGAACAAAAGGGAGAGGTAAGGCAACCCACAGCTCCCTTTCCTTTCTGTCCTTCCTTACTCATCAGTAAGCAGAAGATAATGTTGGCAGAATGTGCACATATCAAGAAGGAAAATAAAAACAGTTGAGTTAGTTTTATGCAGAGTTTACACTGTTCTGACAGCACAAAATACATATGCATATACAAGCTATGAAATACGAATTGTGTAATTTTGGTGATTCCGCATACAAGTGAAATGCTCTTATATTTGCATTTTAAAATAGCATCACACTATAAAGATGAATGGTAAAATTCATCCTAAGAATTAAAAAATTTTTCTTTACTTAGAATGACATTAAAAAGCAAATTTAAAAACACTATGACAAGTGGAGGGAGAGAAGGCAGAGGAAAGAAAAAGCTTTATATTTTAGTACAGGTAATGGCACTTTCCCACCTGCTTTTTGAACAAGGTGCCTGACATTTTCATTTTGCTCTGGGCCCCACAAATTATGTATCTGGCCGTGACTGGGCTAGTTTAAGCAGAAAGGGATTAAAGGATACTATTTAGCTCACAAATCTCTCAGAGGGCCAGAAAACCAGGCTTGTATAAACACAGCTAGAAGTAACATGCAGGAAAAACCAAACCAGGAAGAATACCCAACCCATATCACAGGGCTATTCTAGCAGAAATCCATCCTAGCAGCACCTGCCAGCCAGCACCTATGACTCCAGAAATGGATGCCAGAATTCCTTCCTAGCTACCCAAATAACCAGATACCTCCACCATGGTGTTTGCCAGAAGATCCCATCTCTCTGAGTGCAGCCGAAGCAACATGTTGCTCACTGTCATATCCATGTCTCGTGTGGGTGCACCTGATTGCTGAAAACTAGGTCATATGCTAAAGCCAGGTCCTGGTTATTAGCATCCTTTCCAATTTCACATTCAATGAAGTCACTCTGGTGGCTCAGACATATCTGCATCATGAAAACTGTGCACGGTGGCCCAAGGCTGTAGACCCAGCTACTTGGGAGGCTGAGGCGGGAGGATTCCTTGAGCCCAGGAGTTCGAAGCCAGCCTGGGCAATAGTGAGACCTGGTCTCTAAAAAAAAAAAACAAAAGAAGAAGAGAAAAAAGAAAATTGCCCAATGCTACAAATCAGGGTTTCCCCCCTTCCCTAGCCATTGTTAAACACTTACTGATCATACTACTGATCTCATGCCAGCACTCCAGCTACAAGGGAGTCTGGGACATGTTTTTGATTTTCTAGCTTCTAAAGTACAGAAAAGCAAGCTACAAAGGGTTCGGATGAGTACTGAATAAACCATCTAATAGTATCCACCACAAAACTATGGTAGCCATTGCCTTTTGCTCTAGATTATAAATTGCTAACAGGCAGATGTTAGATGTTGAACAGTATTGGTATAAAAGGCTGAGGAGGCTTTTACTAAAGGCATGACATAATGAGAATAGGTCAGTGAACTAGAAGAGATGATGTAATGTTAATTGATATGATTAAAATACATTTTTATGATGGCTAAACTATGAACCTGATAAGGACAGGGACTATGTCTGCTCTGTTTCTCACCATATCTCAACTCACCTGGCAAAAAGTAGCCACTCAAACAAAAAAAGATGCTTTTAAGGATATTAAGTACAGAGTTCAATTTTTGCATTTCTCATATTGTATGAGGATAAGGCAATTCCAAGTGATTTTATTTTTTCAAGATGAGTTAGACTTCTGGATATGGAAGTTTTCTATGATATTTTCACACACATTATCTCACTTGAGTCTTATAACATCTCTAGAAGTTACAACAGGAATTACTATCCATTTCATAGATGATGAAATAAACTCCAAAAAATAAAAGTGATCTGTCTGAACTCACTTAGCCAGTAAATTATGGGTTAAAATTCTCATTCTTTGACTCAAAATTCCAGAACTCTTTTTTACTTCAGGAAGAATATTATTTATAAAACACATTTGATAGTGGTTAACTAGGGGACTATTGTCAGGTTTTCAATTTGAGCATTGACTTAAACTAAATTACATGCAATGAACACAGCATTTTAAATTTCATGCTGCCCATGTTTTCTTCAGGAATGAACATTCTTTCTTGGAATTACAGAAGGATGTGAATTGTTGCAATTGCCTTTTCTTAAATTAAACAATGTTGATTCAAGAGGTAAAGGGAAAGAAATCCTCTTGTAGAAAAGCTTATCTGTTCATTTGAGGCTTTTACCATTTTCCAGTTAGATATAGTATAATTTAAATATCATAGATATACTTGTTTATAATATAGTACAAGGATTCTCAATTTTATATTTCTTAAGAATCATGGGAGTGGCAAGTAGGGTTGCTAGCAATACAGACCTCCAAGCTCCATCCCCCAAAATGTAATTCAGTAAGGGCCAAAGATTAAAATTTAAAGAACACCCTAGGTTATCACAGAACAATATGAGAATCACCCGTATTGTGCCTCTGACATTCGGCTTGTACGAAATATTTATTTTACCAAAAATCATTTTAGCATGGTAGTTATATTTTTGAATCACTTCGATAGCCTTCTAAAACTTCAAATCAATTTAAGAGATTTTACTTCTTTAAAATGTTATCAGGTAATGTCCTATATATTAGAAATCTTGCCATCTATGTTTATAATCATGCTCTGAGGTTAAAAACTGCAGGCTCATTTACTGTGGTAATCAGTCTCAAATCCCTTGGAGCGTAAGTTCTTATTAGCATTTACGTGTTAGAGAATTTATACACAGCTTCTTTCCAGTGACCTGTCCCTCTGGGCCTTTTGATTTCCCATTTGAAGACCCGCAATGGTTCCAAACAAGGAGCTCTCACACTTCAAATATATGGCGCCTAGTAACCATTAAAATGCACCTGTATAATACATAAGCATGAAAGAATGATCTCTACTTCGGAGAGGTTGCAAATGACTGCGAAGAGTACTAATTCAGTGGCAAATTTCGAACTTGAAGCCATGGTTTCTGCCTCCTGTAGCTTAAATCTTTTTGTTAGGAAGAAACCCTCAAGGATCAATTTTTAAGAGAAACCCTCTTGTTTTACAGATGAAGAAACCGAAGCCCAAAGAAACCAAATAATTTGTACAAGGTCACGCCCAATATCAGTGACCAAGTCAAACAAAAAAACCATTGGTTCCGATTTAACTGCCAACCCAGCCGCCTGTTATCGACCCTTAAAAAAAAAAATCCCTTACTGCACCGCTTCAACGAACCCTCTAGCTTTTTGAATAAAGTTGTTTTGTCTAATGGTCCTTCCACACCCTTTTGCTTTTATGCCTTCGGGTAGTAAAACCCTTGCACAACGTGTTAGCGAATAACACTGAAGTCCGCGTCTAACGCGATGACTTTCACGGGCCTTTTTCTTTGCCTAAAATTTTCTGAGAGGCTCTTAATCCTACATTTCTCTGGGGGAGGGGAGAAGAGGGAGGTCACTGGGAACTGACAAGTCCTTACATGTACTTGCGCGTGCCCGCGACGCAGCCTGGAGCCAAGGAGGAAACCAAGGAAGGATATATTGGGGCGAGAGGGAAGGAAGGGGCGGGAGAAAAACACGGTGGTGGGAAATCCCTGTGCACTGGCTCCGCCAACCCCTGGCAAAGCTGAGAAGACCTGTGCGTGAATAAATCTCATTAAGTGGCCCAGCGCAGACATTGCGGTACTGCAGGAGAGGGTGCGCAGAAGCTTGCGCGGCACGTTCAGGAAGGGGGAGAAAAAGCGTCGGGACGGCCCTTTTATAGGCCGAAGCCAGCTCTCGCGCGCCCCCGCCCTCTGCACCGCCCCCGGGCCACGCGCGGAGCCGCGGCGTTACCTGAGAAGGGCCGGCTGCATCCGCGCTCGGCCCCGCCCGTTCCGCCGCCCGCCCTCCCGCGAGGCCGCGGCGGCACGAGATCGGCGCCTTCCCTCCCTCCTCCCGCCGGCGAGTTTTCTTACCTTGTGAAAAACCATCTCCGCGCTGCCCCCGCCTCCTCCGCAGGATGTGAAATGGCGGTCGGCGAGGCAAGCGCGAGCACCTCTGCGCCGGCCAGTTCCGCGTAGCCGCCAAAACGGCCCTGAACACTGGAGCCCCCCTCCCGCAAGCCCCTCTGAGCCGATCCATGATATCGGTGCTCCGCCGCCCCCTCCGCTGCCCCTCACCCAGGTGGCCGTGCCCAGCGGCCGAGTCATCGATCCTTCGCGCGCCGCGCGGGCCCTGCTTTCCCCCAGCCTCCTCCCTCGCTGCGTGCCCAGGGGCGGGGGAGAAAACACCTCGGCCCCCGCCTGAGGTGTCCCGCCCGGGCGCCAGCCCGCTCTCTCCCTTTCCCGCCGTGTCCCTCCCCCCAACTACTCACAGCCCTCCCTTCGCCACAGACACACACACACACACCCCTCCCCTCCCCCAGTGGTTGCGTCCGTGACATCATCATCATGGCAACAAGAGCTGCAGCCTGGGACCGAGGAGCCCGTGTGATTCCCGGCGGCGGCGGCAGTGGCGGCAGCACCAGCACCGACGAAAGCGCGAGGGCTTCTCTCCTGCTGCCCTTCGCCGGGTGCTCCTGAGGAGGCGGCGGCAGTAGTGCCTACACCGCCCCGCCCGCCGCCGCTCCTCACGGAGTCTGTGTGTGAGGGGAGGGGGACGAGCCGAGGAGGGGAGGGGGCGCCGCCGCCGTGGGGCCGCCGCTGCGGAGGGAGCCGCCGCCGCCGCCGCTGCTACTGCTGCTGCCGCTGCCAGGTCGCCAGTGAAGGGGAGGCAGTGGCGGCGGCGGCGAACATGTTTTCAGTGAGGATAGTGACTGCCGACTACTACATGGCCAGCCCGCTGCAGGGGCTGGATATCTGCCAATCCCCCCTCACCCAGGCTCCTGTCAAGAAGGTGCCGGTGGTGCGAGTCTTCGGAGCAACCCCGGCAGGTAAGCGGGCGCGGGCGGGAGCGGGAGCCGGAGCCGGCGGGGCGCCCGGGCCGCCCTCCCCGCCGCGCACACGCGCGCACGCCGCCGGCGCCGGCCGTCTCCGTGGATCGCTGCCGCGTCTTCCCTCCCCTCCGCCCTCCTCGCCTTTCCTCTCGTGCGTGACAAGAGGCGCAAAAATGTGGGTCCGCGCGAGCGCCGCGCGCCCCCCTCTTGGGCGGGAGGCGGCGAGCGCCGAGTGTTTACACTGAGAGCGGTGGCTGAGAGCTGCAGCCGCACTCGGGTCGCGAGCAGGCGGAGCAAGCGCCGCGGGCACCGCTCTGCCCCGGCAGGGCGGGCCGCCGGGGGGCCGCGCCGTGTCCATCCATGGACGGGTTTGTAGGGCCCCGCTCTGCGGTCGGTCTGCTGGAACCCGGCACACCTCTTTCGTCTCCCAAGTGCCTTTTTCTGGAAGTGGCTTTAAGAGGAGAGGGGAAGCGTCAGCTCTGTTGTCAGTCCCTCTCCGTCGGCTGTTCTCACCCTCGCTCTCCTCTGCCCCTTCCGGAGATGCAGTGGGCTGAAGAGAGTGGCGCCTGGGGCCAGATAATCTTTCTCATGGAAGTGACCATGTGGCTCTGCTGTGAGTGCAGGTCGTGTGACTCCTTGGAGTTTAATGCCTTAGCGTCTGGGGACTGGGCAGCATCCTCAGGTGCAATGCTTTCAGGGAAGTGTGCGTCCATGCGTGCGTGTTTATGTTGCCCAACGTAAAACATCATACTTAATAGGGAGAATTTATTAGGAATCACAGGCAAACTCAGCAATACCCACATTTTAAAATGCCCCTAGGCTGGGTTGTAGGATTGTGTTTTAAATACAGGTATATTAAAAAAAACTATGTTGAAGAAGGGGTGGGGTGGAGAGAAAGCAGTGACAGAAGCTACGTTCTCGAAAACTCCTGGGGATTTACGATAATATAAATAAGATAGAGGCTAGATTGACACGACGTTTTAAAAAATTGTTTTGCTTTTCTACATGCTTTGAACTGCTTACATGAAATAATGGAGCTGCCTCCTAGAAAAGGATGCTCTTACCTCTAGCTATGTGTTGCCCTATGGGATTTTAGATAGCATTTCCCACTTGCTGCTCCTTACCCTCATAACCATTCATCTTACTACCACAGTCAGTTTCTGTGGACTACCAAGATAATAGCACTTTCCCAAACACAAGCACTATTCCAAGCAGTTATCTTTTAATGTGAATTCTCTTTGTTAAAAATGTCAGTGGCGTGAGCTTTGGTAGCGTATTCCTTTTTAAAATAGTGAAAAACATTTTGATGGTATGAACCTTGAAAGATAGGGAATTTGAGTGCTGTTCACAGTGTGTTTAAAGTGTAGAACTTGAAAGTTTGGAGGCTGGAAAAGAGGCAATAAAGTGTTCTGAAGGATAGGTTTTCTGCCCTTTTAAATATAGTGTTGCTGTCTTTGTTTCTAATTGGAATTTCAGTGTAATAATCTGTTTGTTTTCACTTCAGATGCTGAGGAAGGATAAGATAGTGAGTCGATATAGCTCTGTTCAGCCAGATTTCTGAATCATAAAGTGACATGCTAATAGGATATACTGTGGCATTTGTGTGTATTACAGCTTGTATGGTTTCAGTTACTTTCTACACCTAGTGTTTTCCTTCTCCACAGAAGTCATTAAATATGTAGTATCCCTGAGTGATATTCAGGCTCTGTTTTCTAGGAAGGTTGTTTGTGGAAATAAATGAATTTCACTATGAGCTAACAGCAATTTTACTATGTGAGATAATACCCCTTAAAGCAAAGAATATCATGTGATATACTTTTGTGTTTCTGAATATTTAAAAAAAGACACATTAACTATTTCACAATAAGAAATATTTATTTCTTCCCTCCTGGACATCTTACAATAGATTACCATCCCCTTCCTTAAAAAAAAACCCAAACGGGGTTTTTTCGGTATGCACCTTGAAATGTGTAGTGTAAGTGAATAAAAAAGTAAGACTTTTTTGTACATACATTGAAAGATGTAAAACTTGATATAGAGGACCTTAAACTTCAAATTGTTAAGGATTATCAAATTGAATTTGCTGTATAGTTCACAGTTTCAAACAAAAATTTTTTATTTTAATAGAAAAAATTTGAAGTCATTGGCATATGTTTAGAGTTTACAGCTTTCATAAATCAAGCTAGCATTTTTAGCATGTCAGAAATTCCCAATGAATTAGTATTAATTAAATGTAAACAAAAACTACAGAATTATCTGCTTTTGAGTTCTCTCCCCAAAGAAAACTAGTCCAGACCATCCAGAAAAATAAAACTTGAAAATTATTAATGTACAAGAGAGGCCAGTCTGGCTTAGTAAAAGTCTGAATGCTAGAATTTTGAATGAAGATGGATTTATTTGAAAGAACAAACTATATCTTTACTAATAAGTAAAATAAGTTAATGAAAATTTGTAATAAACCTATGGTACTTAAAGTACCATAAATATACTTATTTCACGTGTAGGAGTTAATTTTGGAAGTCCTTAATTCTTTACCTTGGTTTGGAGAAAAGATGTTTTTAAACTGAGTTTGCTTTCTAGTGAGATCTTGAAAAACAGCAACTGAACCCAGTTTTTCCTCAAACCAAGTTGCCATTTCAGGATTATAAATTCCGAGCTGATTGGCCTAATACATTTTTACTAGTTCAGTTTTTCTATTATTGTATGAAAGTATTTTTCTGCTTTAGAAAACAGTCCGGTTGACTTTTGATGTGTTTTGAGGACATATCTTGAGAAATTTAAGAAATAAAGTCTTTGGAGTTTAAAAAATGCACTTATCTTGATTTGGTGAAATTTAAAAAGGCATTAAAAAAGTGAAATATTCAAATTTGAATGGTAAATCCTGACTGTTTTAATTCCTTGCTGACTGAGGATATTGATTCTGAGAGAATTACTTAAATTTTCTTCATCTGAGTGATGGAATTATTTTTTCACAAAAAACAAAAACCTCTTCTGCTTTTAACTCGTTTTTAAAATGTCTTGAACATTGTTTTGATGTAACTGTGAATTGAGCAATTTCATTTGTAGGAGAAATGGTTAGTTTTTTCTTTCATAACAACATTTTGGTCACTTGTTTTAATGGAGGAAAGCAAGGTTATGAATAAAGTATAGGACAATGTTTTTTCACTTAGATTTGAGTATAGGTGTGACCAGTCAGAAAATTCACTTCAAATACAATCCTGAGGCTTCATGGTGAGGATCTGACTCAAGTGAACTTGGGAAGCTGTCCAGTTTCCACATCTCAAGTCTTGCTTAGTTGCTTGATGTAACTCACTTCACGCTGAGTTTAGGCAGCTCTTACAGTTTCCTCAGCACCAGGTTAAACAGAATTATCCTTTGAAAGAGCTTCCCTGCTGAGATGCAGAGTAGGAGTAAATAGAAGACTGTGAGATGTCCACCAAGCAAGTAATTAAACAAAGTAGGCCAGACTGACTATAGAGGGAGCTGCTTGTCTTTAAGATTACTGTAAGAAACTCTGCCATACTCCCCTCTTAAGTCTTCCTTCAGCTCAGTGAATATTTTGGTAGACTGTTACAGATGCTAACTGTTAAACATGAAATCAAGTCTTTCAACATAAATTCATAATTCTGAAATGCTATATAAGTATATATGGATGCTTATTCAAATTATAAATACATATTCCTATTTTTTATATTATAGAGTTAACTATAAGAAACTACCAGAATAACCTCACTTTTTTGAGGGGTAAATTAGTGAATTATTAAATAAATTTGAAATGAATATAATTTTGAAAACTATAGCATTTGTCAACAACTCAGTTTGTAAAAATTTCTCTAATAAAAGTCCAGTTCATAACCTGTTTTTTAGTAAACCATTTAACAATACTTTAAGATCACATAACACCTATTTGATTGTAATTATTAGAGATTTTCAGGAGCACCTTGGAGATTTATTGACTCTTCACAGACAAAATTGGTCACTTTATTTAGAAAGTATTTGAAGCCTGGAGTAGCAAATTTTATTAGCTTTTTGTATCATATTTGATTAAAATCATAATCAGTAAATTAGAGGCTTAAGTAGGAGCCCTCTTAAATCTGTGGGCACAGTGGACTCTGGTAAGATGTGATTCAGTTCATTCAGTGAACACTTAATGAGAACTGCTATGTATGTCAAGTTATTTTTTAAGTGCCTTCTTTAAGAACAACTTTATCCTCCAGAAGCTTACAGTGTAGTAGAGATGATAGGCATATAAACATAAGTCAAACAGAGTATGATTAGACTATAGAAATGTGTATAAGATATAGCAAGGACTTAGAGGAGGACACATTCAATGACCAGGCAGAAAGGGGAGTCAGGGAAGGCTTCATGAAGGAAGTATGGATTAAATCATTTTAAAGGAATTTTTAAAGAACTTGAAAATTCTGATAGAGGAACAGATACAAGGTAATGACAAATGATGAAAACTGCTCTCTGCAGGGCAGCTTGGCAGTGTATATCAGAGTCCTTGTAATGTTCTTTTTTGACCCAATAATTCTAGTTTTAGGGATTTTAATCTATGAACATAAATCTTTTGGTAAATCTAATTATCTTTTGAATCCATCTACTTCTTTTCATAATCCATTACCACCCTACTCTAAGGTACTAGCATTTTTGGACAGATTACTACACTAGCCTCCTAATCTTGGTTTATCCCAGTCCATTCTGTCCCCTTCGAATCTGTTTTCCACATAGTAATCAGAGGGATCTTTTCAAAATGCAAACCTGATTACATTACCCTACTACTTGATATGCTTCAGTAGTTTTCTGTTGCATTTAGAATATGAACAAAACTCCATATCTTATGTGGTGGCATCTACCTATCTTACAAGGTCTTGGCATAGTCTGGCCCCTACCTTTCTGTCCAATCATGGCTTGAGCCATGTTCTTCTTGCCTTGCTCTTTGTGTTCCAGCCATATTGGCCTTATTTCAGTCCCTTATTCTTGCCATGCTCCCTCCCACGATGAGGGTTTGTACCTGCTATTCCCTCTGCCTGGAATGTTTTTCCTTTTCTGTCACCTAAATTCCAATTTATCTTTCCTTTAGGGAAGCCTTCCCTATCATAGACTCTCAAAGCACCATGAACTCTCCTTCATAGCACTTGATATAGTTGTAATTTTATGTATGTTGGAGATTAATGTCTGTTTTTTCCCAATAGATTGTAACCTCCAGAAATGCTGGTAATGTGTTTCTTTTTGCTGACCATTATAAAGTTAATGCTTACCACAATTTTTGAAACTCAGGCATTTGTTGTAAGAGTTAATCAATAGATAATAGTCATCACAGAGAACAACCCCAAATGTCCAACAGTTGGGAAATGGTTGCATAAATTGGGCATATTCATATAGTGGGATATTATGTGTTTAAAATCATGTTTTAGAGTAATATATAACATGGGAAAATGTCAGTACATTATGTGAAAAAATCAATATACAAAATAGTCACTTATTAAAAATGCAAAAAAACACCAAAGTGTAAGAGGAAAAAGGTTGATTATCTTTGGAAGATATGTTTTTTATTTTTAGATTTTCTACAGAGAACTATAAAAATATTGCTTTTATAATTTGAAAAAAAACTGTCCATGTATAAAATTAAGAAAAAACTGGTTTTCTAGATATGGTTCAGAAATGTAATAAAAAAGACATGAGATTTATAATGGGCTCCAAAATAAATATCAACCAAAATGCGTGATTGCATGATGATAGTATTGAACTTGATTATATAAATTCCATTTAGGAACTGCAAGACGATTCTTATATTAAAGCAAGCCAGTAATTTCTGGTTTTGTTATACCCATTTGTATGTCAAGTGATTTTAATTTTAAAATGTTTTGAAAAGTAGCATGGTTTTGGCACATAAAGCAGTGAAACAGAATAAAGGCCCGAAATTAACTCAAATATATATGAAAACTTAATATAGATTGAGCATTCCTCATATAAAAATTCAAAATCTGAAGTGCTCCAGAATCGAAAACTTTTTGAGCACTGACATGACACTGCAAGTGAAAATTTCACACCTGACCTCAGTTTGATGGATTTCAGTCAAAACAGTCAAAACATTGTTTCATGCACAAAATTATTAAAAATTCTGTAAAATTACCTTCATGCTATGTGTATAAGGGGTATATGAAACATAAATTAATTTCGTGTTTAGACTTGGGTCTCATCCCCAAGATATCTCATTCTGTATATGCATATATTCCAGAATCCAAAAAAATCTGAAATCTGAAACATTTGTGGTCCCAAGAGTTTTGAATGAGGGATATTCAATCTGTCTGTGAAAGTGGCCACCTTCACCTATCAGTAGGGAAAAGAAAAATTATTTGATAAAAAGCGTTGGGATAGCCAGTTAGTTATCTGGAAAACTAAACAATTGGCTTCCAGAGGAGTCAAAGATTTAAATGTAAAACAAAAAACATGGTATAATTATTTTTTATATAATCCAGGAATGGTGAAGGCCTTTCACAATATGAAACAGAACTGAAGTTAGATTGCTGAGTTTTATGATATAAAAGGAAAATTCTGTATGGGGAAAAAACCACAAAAGAGAAGCAGACTACTAAAACTTATTTGTGCACTTCACAAAGGACTAATTTTTTCTTAATATGCAAAGAGCTCCTAGAAAATAATCCAATAACAAATGAGCAAAGAGAATTCATATGAAAAGATGTACAATTTTATTTGTAATAAAGATATAAATTAAAGCTACAGCATACTATTTATCACCTATCAAGTTAGCAAAGATTGGTTGCATAGTATAACTTAGGCAGAGTGAGAAGAAGGGGAAATGGGCAACCTCATACATTGCTGGTGGGAATATAAAGTGTTCGTGTTCTGTGGAAAGCAATTTGGAAATCGTTTTCAGAATTACGAATGTACATATATTTTGCTCTAGCAATTCCATTCTAGAATTTTATTCTCTAGATTTTTGCATATGTGTCAAAAATATGTGAGTGTATTTGCAGCAGCATTATTTGTCATTGCAAAAGATTGGAAACAGCATAAACATACATCAATTAAGTAAATTATGGTATGTCTATTCAGTGGAATACTAGACAGCCTTTAAAAATAATGAGGCAATACTATGTGTACTGCTATGGTGCCGTGTCTAAGATATGAGAGAAATAAAAACCAACCCCAAGATGTAAGACTCCATGTGTAGTATGCTCCCATTTGTTTGGTTTAAATATATATATGTAGATAGCTATAGAATGTAATGTGTATGTACAGTTATGTCTAGAAGGATACAGGAGAGTTTGGTGACAGTGATTGCCTCCAGTCAGTAGGATTGGTTACATACAAGACAAAAGTGGGTTAACTTTTTTTGGGATATACTGTTTGGTAATTTTTTAATATTTTTTTTGCCATGTGCATGTAATATTCAGAGTTAATATTTTTAAGTTATGTTTACAGGAATTGGTAAGGAAGAAAAAATTAAAAAGCCATAATAATTGTTGTAAACAGATATTTACTGCAATATGTGTTTAATTTTAGGTTTTGTTAGAGGTCTTCTAATTCAGAGCTTTCAGTTGATGTTACATGGCTCACTGGAGAATAGCCATATAGCCACAGTAGTGGAATGGGGACTGAAGAAAGGGTTTGGGGTTCCTGTAAACAGCAGGATGAGTGACAACCAGCAGTTACTGCTCCTTTTGATACTTTAAGTGCATTAAAGGAGGTGCTTTACTACTTAGAATCTACTTCAGCAACTAACCACAGTGTGCAACTGCCTCTTGTGGGAAAGGGATCATGGAGCTGCTGTTGGAGTTTGCATTCAGGATGCCACCCAGTGCAAGGTGCAGCCCACTGACCATGAGAGGACAGGGAAACAGGGAGGGTGCCCCTGGGGGGACCCAACTCTAGGCCTGAATCTCTGTGTACACCTGTATTGAATCCTGCTTGCCGAGTGTGTTTGATGTGCCATTTTAGCTTGCTGCAAAGTGACTGCTTGATAGTGCACGTGTGTTCTTCAAAAATAAAGCTACCATTGTCATTTTGAAATACTGTTCTTGATGTGAAAAAGTTTGGATTGGAAATTCATTCATATTATGAATTTCAGCATTGCATATGTCAAAGAGTATCTCTATAAATTTAAATTTTTCTTCTATAATTATATGAAGAAAATGTGGTAATTTTCTTTTCACCAGGCACCATGTAGATGCCTCCAAATGCCCTCCTTTTGTCCAGTGTGCTGAACAAATTTATTTATGATGTGGAAAAGGTTGGAAAGCAGCATTCTAGTCAAATCTACTCATTTTATATAAAGAAAACTGAAATTTAGTTAGGCAGGCTCAGGGATTTGTCCATCATCCTATAGTTGGTTGGTATGGGGCTGGATTTGAAAATTGAGGATCTTGACAGTCAGCTCTCACTGCCTCACACTGACCCCTCAAACCTGATGGAATATTGGAGGAAGGCATTGATGATAATTGAAAGATGAAAATACAGAACCTGGGAGGAATTATTAAAAGAACTGCACATAAATAGCTTAGACATCTTTGAGGGCCTGCTATGTCTAATGCTATTTAGAATCTTTTTGTAGAATGTAATAAATTATGGTAGGATTTTTGTGATGATTTTAGGTATATCCTTTAAGAAAAGGATAATAAGTAAAAGTTATGCTATAGCAATTTAGGAATATAGGAATTTAGGACAGATATAAACAAAAATTGATACTAAAATTATATGTATATAGTTTCCCCCAAAAAGGGGGGAGGGAATGTATGAGGCCTTTCTGGTCTCTAGTGTTATAATTAAATTTTCTCTTGCTTTTGGTTGGATTAAAATTTACTCAATTAAAAATAATCTAAGTGAACAATGATTCAGGTTTAAGTAGGTTTCAGAGGATGTTGCCATTGGCCCTAGATATTTCAAAGAAATACTTAGAAACTTATAAAGTGAGAAATGGACTGTGGTATGAGGTATATTACTTTGGTACCTGGTTACCATTTTAACATCATACTGGTACTAAAAGAAGAAATGATAGAATGTAAGGAACAGTGGATTTTGGATAAAATTGTTTTAACTTGTAATTTCCATGTAAATAGAGATAAGGCAGGAGTGGGTGTCCTAGGTAATTAAAAAGAACTCCACTGTCCAAACATGATATGGATGCATTTTGGAGACCAAAACAAATTATAAGTGAAATTAAGACCCTTGTAATGATAGTCTGTTTAACCTTTTGGTGTTTTTTGTTTTTTTTGTCATTCCTTTTAAGCTTTTCAAATGACCTATATTTTTTCCAGTTCTCTGTAGTTTTTTTGGTATTTCTTTCTCAATGAAAAATATTTTGTTGCTTAATTAGTAGTATTGGTAAACTGGACTGTTTTCTGCGGCAGAAATTGAATATATGCCTAGCAAAGTAAATTCTGAGAAAAATGGGTAGTAATTGTCAATGGAAAATTCAGATACCCCCCCCCCACCTTTTTGGCCAATTTAATTTTCTATTTAGATGACAGTTTTTCAGAAATACTAAGAATTTGAGGTCTATTTACTTGGGGACAGTTACTTAATTTTCTTTGGGTTTAGAAAGCATTTACTATGTTAAACTATTCAAATAATAAAAGAAAGTGTGTTACCTCAGAAATGCCTTGTGTAATATATAACAGTTCACAAGTTTTCCGTTTTCTTCTATTTATTACAGTTACCAAGGAAATAAAACAAAAATTAAAAGAAATACCTTATTTTGCATATATATTTACACTTAAAAGTAATTTATATATTAAATTAGATTTTGTTTGAGATGGTGAAATGAAAGACTTTGTAAATAAGAATACATGTTGATATGTGAAGAATGTAAAGTTAAAACATGTTGGCATACTCCCAGTTTCTCAGAACAAGAAAATGACTAATCTAAATTTCATTTCAGAATAAAAACCAAGACAAGCCACATAAAAGCAACCTAAAAATTAAACTGTCATCATATTATTTGTTTTAAAACTATGGAATAATATATCTGAGGAAGATTTCTCTCAAAATTGTTTTTCTCAATTTCAAGTAAGTAATTTATTTTGGTTAATATATTGGGGGTGAGGGGTGGTGGGGGTCAGCCTTGGTATTGAAGTTGGTAAATCCTGCTCATCCTTAAAGTAACAACTCAAATATCAACTTCTTTAAAGCCTCTGTGACTCCTTTGCCCACTCCCAAAAGATTATCTCCTTGGTTTTCTAAGTCCTATCCCCCTTCCATATTCATGGTAAAAGACTTCTTACACTGAGTATTGTGTTCATCTTGTAAGAATAGTCACCTGGCACTACCCTGGTATGTGCTCCCTCCGCCATACCCCTCAACCCCACTGCTTTCTGCTGCTGAGAGACCCCAAACAAGTTATTTTACTTTTATGAGCCTTAATTTCCTCCTCTGTAAAATGAGTTTTAATAATTTCAACCACACAGGATTATTATGATTGAATAAGATAACCAGCAAATGTCTAGCATGTAACATAAATGTTACTTTCTTTACCCTTCTATCTCCAGAATCCTGCCACATTATGTACTCAGATGTACTAAGCACTCTTTAAAATGTATGAATTGAATTAAAATGAAAAATGGAATTTTTGTTGCATTTATTTATTCCTCACAGGACAAACTAAAACACCTGCACGTTGTGGTGTAAGGCTTTTTACAGTTGGTCAGTGACTCGTATGTCTGTAGGCTAGGCGATTGCCTGTTTAAAATGCTTTTTAAAAATTTGGCTGTTTTATTTTTTATAAGTACCCCATCCAGGCCAGATTTTTTTTTTTTAGCTGTTGATGTGTGCATATATAGACAGAGAAGCATCCATGCCTGGTCTTGCCTTGAAAAATGGGCAATGTTAAGCCATTGATCAAGGAGTAACATCAGTTTTCCAATGCTGTAGATTAGGTTAAGTACATTTCTTCTGAAAAGAGCATTATTTTCCAAAGCCTTATTTTCAGTAGTGCCTTCTTTTTTAAAAATGACGATAGAACATGTTGAAAGTATGTGTACCAGATGTCACAATAAAAGTGACATGTCAATAGGATTTATTACTCTCTTCTTGTTTTTGCATTTTATGAATTTGTAACACACAAAAATTGAGCCCTTTGGTTTTTAAACCTACTTAAGATTGTGGGATGTGACCAAATGATTTATTATTGCCCAGAGCTTCAACTCTCTTCACCATATATTTTCTACATTCATTCCCAGATTTTTTGCTTTTTAATAGCATTGTCTATTAATTTTTTAATGAAATCATTAGAATGGTATCCAAATTAATTATGTCTCACACCTTAGTTGATAATGTTTAGTGTTTTGAAAATAGAAGCTATGTTAGTTAAAAGACCTTAATTTTATATCATTCTACTAACAGAGGTGGTAGACTATTTATTAAGGACTTACGTGCTGTATTCTAAGTGATTTAATCTTTACAAGAGCTCTATAATATAGGTACTGTTACCCCCATTTTACAGTTGAGGAAATGAGGCATGTAGAGGTTAATTAACTTTTGCCTAAAGTTATACGTGATATTTACCTCATAGCATGTGAAGATAAAATGAAAAAACATCTGTTAGGCCATTACCTGCCTAAATAGAAGAAACAGAGAAGTAAAATCTGAGATGAATGTCTCCTAACACTTCCAGCATTTGGTAATAGCCATTATTGAGACGTGACAGTGACCATGAATATATTCTTATTCACAACTTTTTTGTGATAGTATACCCTGATACTCTGTATTGACCCATTTTTTTCTGAGCAATATTAATGTCTCCTCCCAAATTCATGTTCCCATTTGGATGGAATTATTTTGTGTATATGTGTTTATGAGGTGATCATAGGACTTTAATATTAATCTGATATAAAATATTTTTGCAAGTTTAGTATAATTAAACTAGTATTATGTGAATATATTCTCATTATGAAATTTAAAAAACAGAACAGGTAAAGGAAAAATTTTCTTTGATCACCAGTCATGTTTTCCTCCCGCTTCTATCAGCTTTTGCTGTGTAACAAACCTCCCTAAAACTTAGGGCTGTAAAACAATAGCCATTGCTAGCATACAATTCTTAGCTGGGCTCAATTAAGCAATTCTGCTGCTGCTTTTGTCTGGGCTTGCTCATGTGGCTGGAGTCAGTGAATGGATCAGCTGGGAGCTGGTTGGTCTACGATAGCTTTACTCTTATGTCTGGAAATTGGTGCTTGTTATTGGCTGGGGTGATGGTGGGCCATGTGTCTCCAATAGGCTAGCTATGGCTCTTTCACCTGGAGGCAGTAGTAGGGTTTACAGGAGCAACTAGTAAAGGCAAGCTCCATGTATTTTCTGTTGTCCCATTGGCCAAAGCAAATCACATGACCAAGTCGGTCTGGGAGGGGTTTCCTTAAGGGCATGTGGAATATAACCTAAGCACATCCTCCTGTATAGTACCTTAAATCATCTCTAGATTACTTAAAATACTTAATACAATGTAAATGCTATATAGATAGTTGTGATACTGTATTTAGGGAATAATAACAAGGGGAGAATCTATACATGTTCAATACAGATGCAACTATCCATTTTTTTGCCGTTACTGCAAGAATCTCTTATATAACTGCTGCTGACCAATTAATTTTTCAAGAAGCATTTACCAGTGCGACATTGCCCCTTTTTTGAGTAAGTAGTATTTATGTAAGCAACTTACTCATCTATTCAGATAAATTTAGTTAATCCCTTGTTTTTGTTTTTATTCCATTCTCATCATCCTTCAGCATCATTCCTGATCCCATTCACTCAACACATATTTACTGAGCCCCCACAAAGTGCACAGTAAGGTATCATGAGGTGAGTAGCAGATGAGGCAAGACCACTGTGTTAATCATCCAAGTTTCTTGAAGTTGCTTGTCTGCTTCGTTATATGAACAGAATTCTGTAAAAGCAGAAAATTATAAAACTTTTTTGAAAATGACCAGCAGCCCACATCAGGCTGAATATGCCTTATGTGCTGTATTTTTTAAACATCTTACGAGAATTTCTTCAAATGAGAAAAACTGTAATGCAGAGGTTGTTTTGATCTGTACTCCCACCAGCAATATGAGATTTTTTCATGTCCTCACCAAGATTATGTTCTCAAATATTTTTATCATTGCCAGTCTAACAGATAAAAATGTAGATCTCAGTATAGTTTTAATTAAAATTTTTTTATTATGAGATTGTTTTTCCATATGCTTGAGAGGCATTTATAGTATTTGTACTATTTGTTTATCTTTTACCCATTTTCCTGTTGAGAATCTTGGTCTTTTGCTTATTGATTCCAAGGAGCTCTTCATATATTAGGAAAATTAGTCTCTATCTGTGAATTGAGTTCCAAATATTTTCCCCAGTTTGTTCTTACGGTAAATACTTTTCATTTAAGTAGTGTTTTTTCATTTTGTAAAGAAATTTTAACTCTTTTTTTTTTTGAGACAGAGTCTCACTGTGTTGCCCGGACTAGAGTGCCGTGGCATCATCCTAGCTCACAGCAACCTCCAACTCCTGGGCTCAAGCGATCCTTCTGCCTCAGCCTCCCGAGTAGCTGGGACTACAGGCATGCGCCACCATGCCCAGCTAATTTTTTCTATATATTTTTAATTGTCCAATTAATTTCTTTCTATTTTTAGTAGAGACGGGGTCTCGCTCTTGCTCAGGCTGGTTTCGAACTCCTGAGCTCAAACAATCCGCCCGCCTCGGCCTCCCAGAGAGCTAGGATTACAGGCGTTAGCCACCGCGCCTGGCCAGAAATTTTAACTCTTAAATGAGGCTTTTCAATCACATTTATATAAAGTTAGTTTTAAATATTAGGCAAAGGAGAGGAAGGAAAAGATCTTGGTATTATCACATCTTATTGAGAGAACTTACCTTTGAAAAGTCTGACTTAGAAGGAAAAATTTCAAAAGGATCCTATCTCTGATTTATTTTTCCTCTTGTAGGTTTGGTTTTATCATGAGATCACTCCTTTTGACAGATCAGTTCAAGTAGGATCATCCTTTGGAGGGCTGTTTTTAGATGATGAGATTGTATAGCATAGGTAGAAAATACTTTGTGTCACTTGGAATAAATTGTTAACAACGTTACTTTGAGTTTTACCTATTTGTGTGTGTGCGTGTGATGTGTACAAAACATACATATGTAGTGATTGTGGTTCAAGCCATGCTTTACTGTGTGAAGTAATCCCTCAGTATCTGTGGGGATTCGTTGCAGGACCCCCTGAGGATACCAGCATCCACAGATGCTCAAAGTCCCTTATGCAAAATGGTATTTGCATATAACCTAAGCACATCCTCCTATATAGTACCTTAAATCATCTCCAGATTATTTATAATACCTAATATAATGTAAATGCTATGTAAATAGTTGTGAATACTGTATTATTTAGGGAATAATAAGAAGGAAAATCTGTACATGTTCAGTATAGAAGCAACTATCCATACTTTTTTTGAATATTTTTGATCCACAGTTTGTTGAATCCACAGATACAGAACCCATGGATATGGAGGACTGGCTGTATAGTCCTTTATCTATTCTGGCACAAGGATATGTTAGGGTGGCTAGATTAGGGTAGCCAATGGACCACATAAAAGAAAGACAAACAGAAAGTAGCCTTTTTTGAGAAAGCAGCAGTGCTACCTACTACCCAAATAATATCCTAGGTTTTTTTTATGAAGTTGTGGGGGAGCTATGAAGAGGTGGCAGAGGCATCCGTGAACCTCCTATGCAGCATCTGACATGAAATACTTTTTTAACCTTGACTTCTGTATAAAAAGGGATTAGAAAACTGCAAAGCTGGACAGATTAGCATATTTTGAGTAATTTAGTATACTTTTAAACATTTTTAAAGTTGCCAAACCTTTTCTTTCTTTTCTTTTTTTTTTTCATTCGTTTGAGATAGTCTTGCTCCAGCGCTCCAGCTAGAGTGTGCAGTGATGTCATCATAGTTCACTGCAACCTCAGACTTCTGGGTTCTGGCAATCCTCCTGCCTCAGCCTCCTGAGTGGCTGGGACTAGGTATGTGCCACCATGCCTGGCTAATTTTTCTATTTTTTTTGTAGAGATGGGTCTCACTTTTGCTCAGGCTGGTCTCAAACTCCTGACCTCAAGTGATCTTCCCATCTAGGCCTCCCAGAGTGCTAGGATTACAGGTGTGAGCCACCACACCCAGCCCCTTTCTTTATGTGTCATTTTACAACAGCATCAAAAAACCCCGAATAGGAATCCTGAAGTGATTTCTTGTGGAGCATGGTAGAAAGCCAGTTTTTGCCATGTTTTTTACACAGTTTTTCAAAGTTACTGAGGTATTCTCTAGGGTCTGTTTCATCATTAATGTCTTTACAAATATTTCACTGAAATTAAAAAAAAGTTTCCCATTTGTTGATACCAAATTGTTGATATACTATTATTTTGTTGATTAATCCTTTTTAAAAATTTTTAACATTTCTGAGGTTGTAATATATCTCACAATGAGTACATTTAATGCAGTAATTTTCCCTCCTGAAAAGCTGATATTAAACTGATAGGACATCTTATAATAGACGACTTCTTAAAGAAAATACGACATTTAAAAATTCTTCTATATACTTA
>NW_012143745.1:534063-542631 GCF_000956105.1 Propithecus coquereli | reverse complement strand
CATCAAATGTTGTACTTATAAAATTCAATAACAAAACAAAAATGTTCTTTTATCAATGTAAGAAATTTAGCTTAGTTTAGCTTTTTAACACTCCCAGCTTTCTAAACTGATCTGTAAGACTACTTATAAATATTGACTTTTTAAATTGTATCTGTTTTCTGTCAAATAAATTTTAGCTTATGTATTAAATTTAAATAAAACAATTTGGCTCAGCCCTACATTTTAATTTGTTATGGAATACCATCACAAATCTTTTTACTTTACCATTTATACGCATTCTTGAATTTTAATTTTTGTGATTGCCTCAAATAATGTTTTCAAGTACTGTTTTTCAGGAGATATATATGTCGGTTAATTTTCTGAATCCTTGAGTATCTGAAAATGACTTTTTGTTGCATGCACATTTTTTTTTTTAAGAGACAGGATCTCTGTTGTCTAGGCTGGAGTACAATGGCACGATCATAGCTCACTGCAGCCTCTACCTTCTGGGCTCAATCTTCCTGTCTCAGCTTCTTCAGTGGCTGGGACTACAGGCATGTGCCACTATACCTGGCTTGCATACACATGTTAATGACAGCATGGCTCAGTATGGTATTCTTATATCCCAAGCTTTTCCCTTTAAAATTCTCTAGTGTCTTTTAAATTTCACTAGGACAAGAAACTCCTTTTGATCTTGAGAGACAGAGAGACAGAGAAGTGCTTTTTATTTTGGGATAGTTCTGTTATACCTTTGCTTGTTGCTTCCATTCCATTTGTTGTGATTTTTTTTTTTTTAAGAAATATCTGTTACTTGTAGATTGTATCACATTTTTTGTACCTGTTTTTCCTCTTCTGCTAACTTTGTCCTTTCACATTCTTGGTGAACATTTTTATTTTCATCTTCTGCATTACTGATGTATTTTTCTGCAATATTGATCTGTTCTTTCTTATCTCCAGTGCGGATTTTAATTTTGTTGTTTCTTTTCCTTTCAGTTCCATGATATCTTAGTCTGCATATAGATCTTTTGTCTTTTTATTCCTTCCTGGCCAATTTATCTTCCCGTACAATTTATCTTCCCTTACAAAAGAAGTTTCACAAAAACCTTATTTTCTTGTATGTTATTGAGAACATATAGCAGATACTGTTTGCATTTCTTCTGTTTCTGAATGTAAGTGATCACAGATTCTTTTCTTTGGCATTTTTAAGAAGATGTTTTACCTGTGCTGCTGAATGTTTGTATAGGTCTCATTCCATGCTCACCTGTCTATGAAGAAGCTATTTATCCAGGCCTACTGTTTGCCAATAGGTATAGTATGGCAAGTCCACTTAGTCATCTTCATTTTCCACATCTAAACTGATAGAACTGCCCTACCTAAAGAACTAGTGATTATGTACAACCCACTTAGATGAAAACATTCATCTAGTGTACCTCTACTGGATTGAGGTTTAAGGATATTTTCCCCTGTTCTCACGGTACTGTTCTCTGACATGTGGACACTAATATATGGGTAATGTGAGACAGTATGTTCTTTTTTTTTTTTTTTTTTTTTTTTAACCAGAACATTACACAAAAGCCTCAAGGTTGTAAAGGGCCTTAGGACTTTCAGTTATTTAATCAGTGTTAGAAGCTAACTTATTTATTTATCTTTTTGGACACTAATTTAACATCCCAGGATGGAGACAGCTATGCTCCATCAATTATGTTGATACTGGGTGTTGTGTTTTTAGAATAGATGAAGAGGGGTGTTAAGTCAGAGAATACACCATTAGAGATCTTACAAAGTTTTGGGTATGGGACTGGTTTCTGTTGGAGCAGACCATGTCTCCAACGTAGAGAATAGAGTTTTACAGTAATCTTCATTTAATGTGAAGGTTCTTAGAAACTGCAACTTTAACCAAAACAACATATAATGAACCAATTTTTTTCCGTCAGTGTTAACATTGAACAGGATGACGTTATACTGTATGTCGTTTTGCTTATAGTCATAGTTTCCAAGAATCTGTCAACACTGTTAAGTAAGGATTTACTGTATATCTTAAATATTTTAGGGAAAAATAGGGAGAAGGATTATGTTGCATTTCATTAATTCTAAGAAGTATATTCCACCCCACCATTTTTATGTCTCAGTAACTGGGATGTGTCTTACAATGAATGGCGTACCATATTTAATTGGCAGCACTTCTTTTTCTTAGTAGTACAAAAATTAATGATGTCTTTTAATCATTGGCATCTTAGATTCAATGAAATATGTTAATAGATAGTTAGCTTAGTGCTGTTGTAAATTTAATCTCATTTTTTGTGAGTAATTGAATAAAGGGTTAACATTAGCCTTTCTCCTGAACAATTTTTCCCCTGCATTAACTTCCTAGCTTTATTCACTTGGAAACCTGATAAGGGTAGAATGTCAGTTGTGTAACCAAGCCCTATTGATTATAGTAAAAATGACTCATGATTAGTTTATTTACATATTACATATGTGATTTACTATGAACGAACTGTGACTACCAGGGGGAGGCTATAGCTTTGGGCTTCCCTGAGTGTGATAACTGTTGTAAGTGAGCAAGTCTGTTGTTGCTGAGGCTTAAGAAGCCATGTCTGTTGGACTGGAGGTATTGGTTGCTATTTGGTACTTCAAAGCTATAGTAGCTACTGCACTGACCTTGTATTCTCATTCTCTTGTACTTGACCTGCCATCCAATGGGGCCAGAGTATGTATGGTCTGTGAATTGTAGTGAGGACTCCTGCCCAACACTGCCCTGCTGGCATGTTAAGTGTAACCAGTGTCTAGTGTGGCCCATTTGGGTTGTGTGAGTCTCAATGTCTGTTTGGGCTCAATGGGGTGTTTTACCTATATTTTGTGGTTTTATTTATTTATTTTGTTTTTAATGTTTGCTGAACAAATCTGGATTTATTTATTCTTCATAAGAATTTTAAATTATAAATATGTATACATCTCTATTAAGTAACATCAAATTGTTTTCCAAAGTGATTGTACCAACCTGTACTCCCACCAGCAGCGTATGAGAGTTCCTAATGTTCCGCATCTTCACCAACATTTAGAATTGTCAGACTTCTTAAGTTTTAAATTAAGAATTACTTTACAACTTAATATAAAATATCTCATTGTGGATTGGTGTATTTTTCTCTCACTAGTGAGAAATTGAATTTTTCCATGTGTTTATCACTTGCTTGTTCTGTCAAATACTGAGAGAAGAGTGTTGAAGTCTCCAACTTATAGATGTATCTATTTCTCTTTCCATTCCTATCAGTTTGTGCTTCATGTATCTTGAGACTTTGTTATTAGATCCATACATATTTAAGATTATTAGGCCTTCTCAGTGAAATGACATCTTTATCTCTGGTAATATTACTTGACCTGAAGTCGTCTTTTTCTTTTATTAATATAGCAGCTTCAGCTTTCTTTTGATTAGTATTTATGTGGTATATCATGTCATGAACTCTGAAGTTAGCTTGCCATGAATTTCTTAGAGTCTGGCAATAGACATGAGATTTCTGTCTCTCCATTTTATTGCCTATTAATAAGGAATAACTGGGGAGATGATTTCAGGCCAGATACTGGGAAGTAGGTTCAAAGACAGCTACCTCAACAGAGACCCATGGAGAATTCTCTCCCAACATACCTTTTTCCATTCTTTTACTTTCAACCCATCTATATCTTTATATTTGAAATAGGTTTTTTATAGACAGCATATAGTTGGGCTTACTTGTTTATCCAGTGTGACAATCTCTGTCTTCTACTAGTATGTTTACATTATTCACATGGTTGGAATGAAATCTACTATCATGCTAGCTCTTTTTGTCTCTTCTTTTTTCCTCTTTAAGATTACTTGAATTTCTAAAAAATTATGCCATTTCTCTCTACTATTTGCTTTTTTATTTATAGCTCTTTTTGAAATTATTTTAGTGGTTGCCCTAGGGTTTATAGTATATATTTGTAATTAATCACAGTCTTCCATCATGTAATAATACATAGCTTTGTGTATACTTTAAGGACCTTAACAACTGTGTACTCCCAATTCCTCCTCCTTATTGTTGTGCTTTTGTTGTCATACATTTTACTTTTGTATATGCTATCAGTCATGCATTGCTTAACAATGGGGGGTACCTTCTGAGAAATTCATCATTAGGCGATTTCATTGTTGTGTGAAAATCATAGAATATATTTACACAAACCTAGATGGTATAGCCTACTACACACCTAGGCTATATGGTATAGCTTATTGTTTCTGGGCTATAAACCTGTATAGCATGTTACCATACTGAATATGGTAGGCATTTGTAACACAGTAGTAAGTATTTGTGCTTCTTAATATAACTAAACATAGAAAAGGTACAGTAAAAATACAGTATAAGAGATGAAAAATGGTACACCTGTATAGCTCACTTACCTCTAATGGAGCTTGCAAGACTGGAAGTCGTGGGTGAGTCAGTGGGTGAGTGAATATAGAAGGCCTAGGACATTACAGTACACTACTGGCAGACTTTATAAACACTGTACACTTAGGTTATACTGAATTTATAAAATTTTTCTTTCTCCAATAATAAATTAACCTTAGCTTACGGGAACTTTTACTTTGTTAACTTTTAGGTTTTTGACTCTTCCGTAATAGCACTTAGCTTAAAACACAAACACACTGTACAGCTGTATAAAGATATTTTCTTAATATACTTATTCTGTAAGCTTTTTTCTATTTTAAAAATTTTTTATTTTTATTTTTACTTTTAAACTTTTTGTTAAAAATGAAGATACAAACACACACATTAGCCTAGGCCTACATAAGGTCAGGATCATCAGTATCTTTTATGTCTACATCTTGTTCCTCTGGAAGGTCTTCAGGGACAATGACACACATGGAGCTGTTATCTCCTATAAATTTAATGCCTCTGGAATACCTCTTGAAACATCTGCCTGAGGCTGCTTTACAGTTAACTTTCCTTTTTATATAAGTAGAAAGAGTACACTCTAAAATAATGATAAAAAGTATAGTATAGTAAATACATAAACCAGTAACATAGGTATTGATTATCATCAAATATGTGCTGTACATAATTGTATGTGCTATGCTTGTATACAACTGGCAGTATAGTAGGTTTGTTTATACTGGCATCACCACAGACACATGAGTAATGCATTGTGCTATGATGTTAGGACAGCTACAATGTCACTAGGTGATAGGAACTTTTTAGTTCCATTACAATCTTATGGAACCACAGTCCTATATGCAGTCTGTCGTTGCCTGAAATGTCGTTATGCAGTGCATGACTATATTTTTGCTTTAGACAGTTATCTTTTAGAGCATTTGCAAATAAGAAAAAAATGAAGTTTTATATTTACTTTCATTTGTACTATTTCTAGCATTGTTAATGTTTTTGTGTAGATCCAGGTTTCTGTCTGGTATTACATTCCATCAGCTGGAAGAACTTCCTTTAACATTTCTGATAGGACAAGTCTGCTGGTAATGAATTACCTGTTTTTGTGTCTCTGAAAAAATATTCTTGCTGCCAGGCACAGTGGGTCATGCCTGTAATCCTAGCACTTTGGGAGGCTGAGGCTGGAGGATTGCTTGAAGCCAGGAGTTTGAAACAAGCCTGAGCAATATAGCAAGACCCTGTGTCTACCAAAAATACAAAAATTAACTGGGCATGGTGGCTGGTGCCTATGATCAGAAGGCTGAGGCAGGAGGATCACTTGAGCCCAGATATTTGAGGTTGCAGTGAGCTATGAGGATGCCACCGCACTCTTCCCTGGGCAGTAGAGTGAGACCTTGTCTCCAAAAACAAACAAAACAAAATTCTTGCTGAGTATACAATTCTTTTTTTTTTTTTTTAATCCAACACTTAAAGATGTCACTCTGTTGAATGGCTTTTGCATATTTTTGCCATTTATCTTTGATCTTCTGTCTGTAGTATCCTTTTTTCTTTTTCTTTTTCTTTTTTTGGGCAGGGGGTGGGGGCTGTCTTTAAGATTTTCTCTATCTTTGGATGTGATGTACTTTATTTTTGAATATGATGTGTCTCTTTTGTTTAGTGTTCTCTGAGCTTCTTGGTTCTGTGGTTTGGCATCTTTTGTTTAATTTGGAAAATTCTCAGCCATTATTTCTTCATATATTTCTTTTGACCCATTCTCTCTTTCTGGGATTTCAGTTACATGTATGTTAGACCATTAGATAACTGTCTCATGGCTCCTCTGATTAGTAGTAAAATGTAAGCTTATAATAATTTTTGTCCTAACTAAAAACAGTCTAATTAGATTTTGGGACCATGAAATATGGCCCAGGTTTGTGGTTGTTATTGTGAAGATAGAATGTAATATAATATTCTAATGACTTAAGAACTAAGCTATGTTTTTACTTTTATTTATTTATTTTTTATTTTTTTGGAAGGATGGCAAAGTCACATGTTTTTAGTTTTATATACCAAAATATTTTCTTAATTTTCTATCTCTGTAAATCCCTTGTAAGTCATTGGATTTTCATTCTGAATTATGTTCCAGTTATTATTGTACTGTTATATATTTAACTTGAAATAAAGAATTAATATGACATATTATCAAGTAGCTAGACCTAGATGTTTTTACTTTTCTCTCCTAGAACTTTGTAGAAATTAAATAGACGTGAGATATAATACAATTAAGAAGTTAAAAATAACGTTTTGTTTTTGTAGTGTGTTAATTTACCTTTATAATTGTTGAGAAAGTCATTTGGAACTGTAAATGGGATGTCTTTTAAAGGAAAGACTTTTTTAATGCATAAAAGATTTAAAATCACTAAAATTAATGAATTGATGAGTATAAATAAAAAAACTAAAACTTCGGAATTTTCAAAGTGTGGAAAAATCTTTGAGTAGATACAGATGCTATCAAAAATGATAAATGTGAGTTACCGAGTTTTCTTTTTAAATTATATAGTAGTTGAGTAGAAAGGAATGTTATTTCAAAAGGACAGCCAGATATGCCTCTAATTTTTTTCATTTACATCAATCGCGGTATGTCAGATTTACTAAATAAAGATCTTTGGTTATGTCTGATTCAAGTATCTAAAAGTTTAATCATAAAAAACCTTACATTTGGGCTGGGCACGGTGGCTCACATCTGTAATCCTAGCACTCTGGAAGGCTGCAGGAGGATTGTTTGAGCTCAGGAGTTCGAGACCAGCCTGAGCAAGAGCGAGACCCCGTCTCTACTATAAATAGAAAGAAATTAGCCAAACCGAAAATAGAAAAAATTAGCCAGGCACGGTGGCACATGCCTGTAGTCCCAGCTACTCAGGAGGCTGAGGCAGGAGGATTGCTTGAGCCCAGGAGTTTGAGGTTGTGTGAGCTAGGCTGACGCCATGGCACTCTAGCCAGAGCAACAGAGTGAGACTCTGTCTCAAAAAAAAAAAAACTTACATTTCAAATCTGAAGCTTAATATTGTGAAATGGCTAATAGTATATAAGAAAAAGTTGTTTCAGGGAACTGGTTATTATAAGTATTTTTATGTGATCTCTGTTTTACCTAATAGGATTCCTTATCGTGATACATTATACTCTTTTACACAAAGGAAAGTGTTTTGTTTGACCGGTGTTTCAGTAGCTGGCAGATTTTGATTCTCCAAAGTTGATGTTGGAGAATAGCCACATAAAAGGACAAGGAGCCAAATGCATGAAGCATTTGCTTTTTTGGCAGAAAGCCTCAGTATGTACAGATTCTTTTTAAAAATTGGACTAAACCTGATCGTGGACAGTTTCTCGTATGTGTTAAATTCCCACTGCATCCCCAGCACACACTTGAGAACAGAAGGTCAAGCTTCTGTTGACAACTTTGACTCTGTCTGGCTCCACTTTTGCAGTTGGAGAACAGGAACAAGGAATTGTTTTTCCTCTGGTACAGAGGAAGACTGTTTCTAAATCACTTAACAGTACAGTCGTGCATCACTTAATGACAGGGATATGTTCTGAGAAATGTGTTGCTAGGCATTTTGTTGTATGAACATCATATAGTGTACTTACACAAACCTAGATGGTATATATATTTTTATTTATGTACATTTTAATATAGAAAACCAAATGCCTCAGCACCATTACTGAATATAAGTCATTTCCCCTACTTGATCTGCAATGCCAATATCAAGTGCCATATATGGGGTTTCTATATATGCTCTATTATCTTAAGGGACCACCGTGATATATGTGGTCCATGTGACTGAAACATCATTATGTGGTGCATGACTGTGATTGGAACACTGATTCTACACATCCACATGTATATAAAAGAAAAGTGAAAATGCATTGTGTTCTTTTATACTAATATGTTTTTCTCAGTAATTATTCTTCAGTGTATTATATAGCTTTGGTAAATACTTATTGAAGAAGAAGAATTATTTATTTGTATATAATCTTTTTGTTTGTTTGTTCTTTTGAGACAGAGTCTCACTCTTTTGCCCGGGCTAGAGTGCCATGGCGTCAGCCTAGCTCACAGCAACCTCAAGCTCCTGGGCTCAAGCAATCCTTCTGCCTCAGCCTCCCGAGTAGCTGGGACTACAGGCATGCGCCACCATGCCCGGCTAATTTTTTCTATATATTTTTA
>NW_012143745.1:494917-534013 GCF_000956105.1 Propithecus coquereli | reverse complement strand
CCTCCCGAGTAGCTGGGACTACAGGCATGCGCCACCATGCCCGGCTAATTTTTTCTATATATTTTTAGTTGTCTGATTAATTTCTTTCTATTTTTTGTAGAGACAGGGTCTCGCTCTTGCTCAGGCTGGTTTCAAACTCTTGAGCTCAAACAATCCGCCCTCCTTGGCCTCCCAGAGTGCTAGGATTACAGGCATGAGCCACCACGCCCGGCTTATTTGTATATAATCTTAAACAGATAATAACCCCTTAAATGTAGATTGTGGACTTTCAAATTCATTCTCTGTCCATTTCCATTGTTACTACTTTAATTGAGGTCTCATCATTTCTGCTTGGACCATCATAATAACCTCCCAGCTTGCCTCTAACTGTACCTCTTTTCAAATTTAGCCCTTTATTGTCACTAGAGATCTTTTTAAAACCCAGATTTCATCTGAATGTTGACATGCTGACAGTGATAACAGGAAAATAGGTAAAAAATTGCCAATAACATAAATGTTCAAAAATGAGGGGTGGTAACATCTATATTGTACATATGCTGTCATCAAAAATCTTACTAAGGAAGAATGGAAGGAGAAAATGTTTACTTTCATGACTAAGTGAAGAATAGGCTTCAAAATAGTTTGTACATTATGATCTCTCTTTTTAAAAATGTTTATAATATAAACGTGGAAATATGAAATACACCAGAATCTGAAGTATAGTAAATAATTAATAAATCAAAAATATAATTTATTCACATTATTCTCCTGCTTGAAGCCATCATTAGCTTTCTGTATTCTAGCAGTATTTCCCAAAATGTAGTCCATGGATATACCTTCCTTAGAATCATATGGAGTTCTCATTAAAAATATATTCCTTGGAATTACATTATATGAATTCACATTATACTGCAGACCTGTAGTAACCAAAACAGCCTGGTACTGCCATAAAAACAGCCACATAGACCAATGGAACAGAATAGAGAACCCAGAAATAAATCCGCAATCTGTAGCGAGCTTATCTTCAACAAAGGTGCCAAGGACGTCTGTTCAATAAATGGTGCTGGGGGGCTCTGTGGCTCACCTAGCTATGTGGGAGGCTAAGGCAGGAGGATTACTTGAGGTCAGGAGTTTGAGACCAGCCTAGGCAACATAGTGAGACCCTGTCTCTAAAATAAAAATTAAATAAATAAATGGTGCTAGGAAAACTGGATATCCATATGCAAAGAATGAAACTAGACCATATACAAAAATCAAATCAAAATGGATTTAAAGACTTAAATCTAAGACCTGAAACTTGAAACTACTAAAAGAAAACATTGGGGAAACACTTCAGGACATTGGTCTAGGCAAGTACTTCTTGAGTAATAGCCCCAAAGCACAGGCAACGAAAGCAAAATTGGACAAATGGGATCACGTCAAGCTACAAAGCTTCTGCACAACAAAGGAAACAGTCAACAAAGTAAAGAGACAACCCCAAGAATGGGAGAAAATATTTGCAAACTACACATGTGACAATTAACAACCAAAATATACAAGGAGCTCCAACAACTTGATAGGAAAAAAATCAAATAATCCGATTAAAAAATGGGCAAAGGATCTGAATAAACATTTCTCAAAAGAAAACATACAAATGGCCAAGTATACAAAGAAATGGTCAACATCATTAGTTATCAGAGAAATGCAAATCAAAACCACAATGAGATATTATCTCACCCCAGTTAAAATGACTTTTATCAAAAAGACAGGCAATAATGAATGCTGGCGAGGATGTGGAGAAAAGGGGAAGCTTCATACACTGTTGGTGGGAATGTAAATTAGTGCAACCACTATGGAAAACAGTTTAGAGGTTCCTCAAAAAACTAAAAATGGAACTACCATATGACCCAACAATCCCACTGCTGGATATATAGCCAAAGGAGGCAAATTCAGAATATCAAAAAGATATCTGCACTCCCATGTTTATTGCAGCATTATTCACAATAGCCAAGATATGGAATCAACCTAAGTGTCCATCAACAGATGAACAGATAAAGAAATTGTGATACATATACACAATGGAATATTATATAGCCACAAAGAAGAATGAAATCCTGCCATTTGCTACAACATGGATGGAACTGGAGAACATTATGTTCAGTGAAATAAGCCAGGCACAGAAAGACAAATCTTGTATGTTCTCACTCATGTGGGAGCTAAATATTAAAAACAATTGATCTCATGGAGACAGAGAGTAGAATGACAGTTATCAGAAGCTGAAAAGGGGAGCAGGGGATAAAGTGGGGATGGTTAATAGGTACAAAAATATAGTTAGTTAAATAGAATGAACAGTATTTGCTAGCACAACAAAGTGACTATAATCAACAGTAAGATAGGATGTGCTTTAAAATAACTGAAAGAGTGGAATTGAAATGTTCCTACTACAAAGAAATGTTAAATGCCTGAGGTGCTAGATACCTCAATTACCTCAATTTAATTATTCACATAGTATGCCTATATCAAAATATCCCTGTACCTTATAAAGATATACAACTATTATGCACCCATAATAGTTGAAAATATTTTTTCATGATCTGGCACCTGGGCTAACTTTTTAGCCTCATCTTCTACTTCTTCCCCAAGCACTTTGCTCTTCAATAAGAACTGCTTGCTCTTGCTCAAATGCATAGCTCATAGCTTTACATATGCTGTTAGCTTGAGGAAAGCAGGATCCTTGGCTGTTCTAGTTGTGTAGAGTGTCTGGCATGGTGTTATCCCTCATTAAATGTTTGAAAGAGAATGAATGTCATTCCATCCAGAGGTGAATTCTTTTGTCCATTTGGTAAATCCTTTATACTTCAAGGTTGTCATGGGACATCATCTCCATTGTGAAGCCTTTTCTGACTTAGAGTTAATCAGTCCTTTTTGCCACTGTTGTACTTTGTACCTCTGTGAAAACAGTTGTCACATTGACTTGCAAGTTTTTTACGTGTGTTTGCTTGTTTTTAACTTGTCTGATTTTGCTCTTAGAGTATGAGTTTCATGGGGGCAAATCAGTATGCTGCCAGTCTTTGTGTCCTTAGTGCTTATTGCCTAGACATGCATTAAAAATTAGAAAAATCTCATGATGGAAGGACAAGTAGATGATTCCACTTATATGAGACCCGCAATAGTCAAATTCATAGAGAAAGAAAGTAGGATAGTGGTTACTTGAGTTGGGGCAGAGGGAATGAATATTTATCGTTTAATGGGTATAGAGTTTCCGTTTGGGATGATGGAAAAGTTCTGGAGGTGGATAGTGGTGATGGTTGTACAATGCCACTGACTCATACATGCAGAAAGGGTTAAAATGGTAAATTTTGTGTTAAGTATATTTTACCACAATTTTTAAAAAGACAAAATTCATGAAGATAGATAGGGACCATGGCCTATTCACTCAGCTTTGTTCTCTACATTTCCTAACACTGTTTCATTATTAAATTGTATTTTCATTTGATATAGTAGTACTTGATTTTTAAAGATGTTTGGGACTAAATTGAATGTAAGGTCATAGGAAATTCTGTTAAAAAGCCAATGGAGGCCGGGCGTGGTGGCTCACGCCTATAATCCTAGCACTTTGGGAGGCCGAGGCGGGTGGATTGTTTGAGCTCAGGAGTTCGAGACCAACCTGAGCAAGAGTGAGACCCCATCTCTACTAAAAAAAAATAGAAAGAAATTATCTGGACAACTAAAAATATATAGAAAAAATTAGCCGGGCATGATGGTGCATGCCTGTAGTCCCAGCTACTCAGGAGGGTGAGGTAAGAGGATCGCTTCAGCCCAGGAGTTTGAGGTTGCTGTGAGCTAGGCTGATGCCACGGCACTCTAGCCCGGGCAACAGAGTGAGACTCTGTCTCAAAAAAAAAAAAAAAAAAAAACCAATGGAATTTATAAAATAAAAGAGGAAACATAGCATATAACTTTTAAAAATCACATATTTAAAGGAAATATTGTGATATTATAAGTAGTAATTAAAATTAATAACTGAAGTGACTGCCACCTGTTACTAATTAGTATATAGTGGTAAAACAGGCTATGGCATCGTGGGACTTCAAACTTAGGTCAAAAAGGCTTTTTTCCTCCATAGAATTGTCTTCCTATCCAAGTCTAGAATGATTGGTAAGCAATATAACATCGAGCATACATTGAGCATATCTTTGAGTATCTATCCTAAGTGTTTTTATAGATGATCTCATTTGAGCTCCTAACATCTCCATGAAATGGAGATAACTATTTTCTTGTAATGGAAAGCATATGTTCTATAATACTATTGGCTGCAGTTTTTATAAACCCAGTTACTGTATACATGTACATTTGAACTTCTAATATAGTGGTTCTATCAGACTCAGTTTGCGAAAGAATTTCTTTGGGAACACTTTAAAAGGTAGATTGGGGACTTTTCACTTAGAGTGTCTGATGGATTGGATCTGGGATGGTACCCAGAAATAGTTGGTGCCTGTGATTTAGGTAGCCCTTAGAACTTACTGTAAGAAATACTGTTTTGATGAAACAGATATTTTAGACTGCTTAAGGTCTTTTTTAGAAGCAGATTATTCTCATTATTGGAATGGTTAAAATATAAGAATGTCATATTATTTCTCCTTTTGACTGCATCATTCCTATCAACTCCATGTTCATTCTTGCCAATGATCTCCAAATCTTAACTTTCCCACTAATTGCTATTTTCTGTCAGGTGTCAATACATCTTGGTGGGTGACAGGTAAGGTGAAGGGCAGATATGGTCATTACACTGTTCTTTTTCTTTAGTAAGTTTTATTAAGGTAAAATTTGCATACAGTAAAATTGACCAGTTAGATGATTTATGACAAACGTATGCAGTTGTGTAACCACCATCACCACAATCATGATATATAAAACATGTCTGTTACCCTAAAAAGTTCCCTTGTTCCCCTTTCAGTCAAACCTCCCTACCCACACCTGGTCCCTAGCAACCACTGATCTACTGTATCACTATATTTTGTGTTTTGTAGAATTTCAAATAAAGAAATCATACAGTATGTAGTAATTTGTGTGTTCATCCACATTGTTTTATGTATCAATAGTGGGTTTTTTTGGGGGGTTTTTTGTTTTTTTTATTGCTGAGTACCATTCACTAGGTGCTGCGCATTTGGATTGTTTTCAGTCTGTGCTGTTATAAATCTGCCATGAACATTCATGTATTAATACAAATCTGTGTGTGATCATATATTTTCATTTCTCTTATAAATACTCAAGAGTAGGATCGTTGGGCCATATAGTAAATTTACTTCATAAGAAACTGCTAGACTCTTTTTTCCCAAAGTAGATATACCATTTTGCATTAGTTCCGGCAACATATGGGAGGTCCAGTTTCTTCTTATCCTCTTCAGCATTTGGTTATATTTAATCTTTTTAAAATGTGTCCTTTCTAGTGGGAGTGTAATGGTATCTCATTGTGGTTTTAATTTTCATTTCTGTAAGGACTCAGGATACTGAACATCTTTTATGTGTTTATTTGTCATTCACATATCTTCTTTGGCCAAGTATCTATTCAATTATTTTTTTTAAATTTGAGTTGTTTTCCTTATTGAGTTGAAAGGGTTCTTTATATATTCTGGACTCAAATCAGATATGTTTTGTAGGTATTTTCTCCCAATCTATAGGTTGCCTTTCTATTTTTCTAGTGGTATCTTTTGAAGAGTAATAGTTTTTGTTTTTGTTTTTTGAAACAGCATCTCGCTCTGTTGCCCAGGCTAAAGTGCAGTGGCATGATCGTAGCTCACTGCAGCCTCAAACTCCTGGGCTCAAGCAATCCTCCTGCCTCAACCTCCTGAGTAGCTAGGACTACAGGCATGCACTACCATGTCCAGCTAAATCTTTTTTTTTTTTTGTAGAGATGAGTTCTCAGTATGTTGCCCAGGGTATTCTCAAACTCCTAACCTCAAGTGATCCTTCCGTCTTGGCCTCCGAAAGTGCTAAGATTGCAGGTGTGAGCCACCACGCCCACCCTGAAGAGTAAATATTTTTAATTATGAGGAAGTCCAATTTACCATTTTTTTAAATGATTCATACTTTTTCTGTGACCTAAGAAATCTTTGCCTAACCTAAAATCTCAAATATTTTCTCCTATGCTTTCTTATAGAAGTTTTATATTCTCTGTTCTTAACAGGTTGTAGTTTAAAATATTCAGATTTCTAAATTATCATTAGGTACCTCTTTTAAAAAGTATTAATGGAGATTATTTTTGTCAGATTCTTCCTAGCTTTGAGATAGTTTTATAAAACTTCCCTCCAGTATTTGCCTCCAAATTTGATTTAAATATGGGCAGAGTATCAGTAGAAGCCAACACAGAACTATTTTGTACCCTAGGATATTAATTTCTGACTTCTGGTAGTTGTTGGTATTTGTCCAGGAGTAGGTACCCTTTCAGTCATTTTCTGAGTTACTAGTGTGAACATAGGTTCTGTGTGAATTAGACCTGAGGGGAGTATGAATGAAATAAAATGCCTTTTATTAGGAAATTTACAGCCCAGAAGAAGTTAGAAAGTGACAAATTTGTATAAATATGAGTGATAAAACCAGTTAAAATGTTTATTGACTCAACTTACAATATGTTGGACCATATAATAAACTTGGAAGATTTTCTGAACTAGACTTGACTCTGCTGTGGCTTTTCCTCCCTTGTAATTCCATTAGTTGGTCGTGTTCCATTTTTTTCCCTGTGGCCTCTGGAGATCTGGCTCCTTACACTTAGAACTTTCCGTATTGAGAAACTACTTAATAGGTATGATGTATGTTATTCAAGGGTTGAATACCCAAAAAGCCTGGACTTGACCACTACACAATCTAGGCATGTAACAAAATTGCACATGTATCCCATAAATTTGTACAAAAAGGAAAAAGAAAGAACTTTCCTAATTCTTAGCTCAGATCCAATGCATCTCTTTATTCTTCTTGTAGAACTGTGAGAACCTATAATGTTTTATATGGGAACTCTTCATGATTCTGTCTCCTTTCTGCCTTATCACTCATGTGGAATAAATTTAATAAACAAATAGCTTCTCTGTTTCTTTCTCTTGTGAGCAGACTAGCATAGTTCATAGGTAATATCTCATTCTATTCTACATAACACAGGCTGGTTGATTGTCTTTGCCAGCCAAAGAAACATAAGTACCAGCTCGGACAGAAGCAGATATGAGAACCCAACTTTCTCAAACCAAACGTTAGAGCAATTTACAAAAATATAAAACAATTTCTATCTTCTCACTAATTTTTTTTTTTAATGATCCCAATGTACCGTTTCTTTCTTCTTCTCCATAGTCTATAATAGTTTACTATTATGTACTATTTTAAGCCCATACTTTCCTACCTTTTCTTTTTTGGCATCATATCTAACACTTATCCTCCGCTGCAGGGACTTAAATTATATCTATATGAGTTTGCTTAAATTTATCACATAGGTTACTAATGTTTTGTCATTTTTTTCCCAGACTTCTTTCTGTGCTTCACTTTGGATGGTTTCTGTTGCTATATCTTGAAGTTTATTAATCTTTAAATCTGGCATTTCTAATATGTTCTTAATTCTACCTATTGTATTTTTCATCTTTTTAAAAATTTTGGTCACATGCCATTTTTTTTAATTTCGAAGTATTATGGGGATAAAAATATTTTTGGTTACATGGATTGTTTTGGTAATGCTTGAGTCAAGGTTAAAAATGTGCCCATCACTCAGATAGTGTTCATTGTACCCCTTAGGTAGGTTTGTGTCCATACTCTCCTCCCTGCCCCCGCTTGATTTCCATTGAGTTATACTTCCGTCTATGCACATGTGTGCTCATCAGTTAGTTTCAGTTTAGTGGTGAGTACATGTGATATTTGTTTTTCCATTCTTTAGATATTTACAATAATGGTCTCTAGTTCCATCCAAATTGTTGCAAAAGGCATTAAGTCACCCTCCTTCATGGCTATGTAGTATTCCATGGTATACATATACCACATTTTGTTAATCCACTCATGAATTCATGGGCATTTGGGTTGATTCCACATCTTTGCAACTGTGAATTGTGCCACAATAAATACTCAAGTCCAGATGTCTTTTTGATAAAATGACTTCTTTTCCTTTGGGTAAATACCCAGTAGTGGGATTGCTGAATCAAATGGTAGGTCTACTTTTTAGTTCTTTGAGGAGTCTTCATACTGTTTTCCATAGAGGTTGTACTAACTTGCAGTTCTACCAACAGTATATAAGCATTCCTTTCCCCCTGCATCCACACCACCATCTAGTTTTTGGACTTTTTGATAAAAGGCATTCTGACTGGGATAAGGTGATATCTCATTGTGGTTTTAATTTGCATTTCCCTGATGATTAGTTACATTGAGCATTTTTTCATCTGTTTATTGGTCATTTGTCTATCTTTTTTTTGAGAAGCTTCTGTTCATGTCTTTTGCCCACTTTTTAATGGGATTATTTAATTTTTTTTTCTTGCTGATTTCCTTGAGTTCTTTGTAGGTTATGATTATTAGTATTTTATCAGTTGTATAGCTTGTGAATATTTTCTCCCATTCTGTGTGTTGTCTATTTGCTCTGTTGATTATTTCCTTGGCTGTGCAGAAGCTTTTTAATTTAATCAAGTCTCATTTATTTGTTTTTGTTGTTGCTGTGATTGCCCTTGGCATCTTCTTCATAAATTCTTTGCCTAGGCTGATGTCTAGAAGAGTTTTCCCAATATTTTCTTTAGAATTCTTATGGTTTCACGCGTTACATTTAAGTCCTTTATCCATCTTGAATTAATTTTTGTGAGTGGTGAGAGATAGGGATCCTGTTTCATTCTTCTGCATGTGCCTATCCAGTTTTCCCAGCACCATTTATTGAATGGGGCTTCTTTTCCCTGATGTATATTGTTGTCTGCTTTGTCAAAGATCAGTGGGCTGTATGGTTTTATATATGGTTTTCTGTTCTGTTCCATTGGTCTGTCTCTATTTTTGTGCCAGTACTATGCTGTTTTGGTTACTATATCCTTGTAGTATAGTTTGAAGTCTGGTAATGTGACGCCTCCTGATTTGTTTCTTTTGCTTAAGATTGCTTTGGCTATTCAGGTTCTTTTCTGGTTCCAAACTAAGCGTAGAATTATTTTTTCTAGATCTGTGAAATATGATGTTGGTATTTTGATGATGATTACGTTGAATCTGTAGGTCACTTTGGATAGTATGGACATTTTAACAATGTTGATTCTAGCAATCCATGAGCATGATGTGTTTTTCCACTCTTTTGTATCATCTGCAATTTCTCTCCTCAGTGTTTCATAGTTCTCTTTGTAGAGATCTTTCACCTACTTCGTTAAGTATATTTCCAGGTATTTGATTTTCTTTGTAGCAATTGTGAATGGTATTGAGTCTTTGATTTGACTCTCAGCTTGACTTTTGTTGGTGTATAGGAATGCTCCTGATTTGTGTACACTGATTTTGTAACCTGAGACTTTGCTTGAATTTATTTATCAATTCCAGTAGTCTCTTGGTGGAGTCTTTGGGGTTTTCTAGATATAAGATCATATCATCTGCAAAAAGCGATAGATTGACTTCCTCTTTCCTGATTTGGATACCCTTAATTTCTTTCTCTTGTCTGATTGCTCTGGCTAGGACTTCTAGCACTATGTTGAAGAGAATTGGTGACAGTGGACATCCTTGACTTGTTCCAGTTCTTAGTGGGAATGCTTTCAACTTTTCCCCATTCTGTATGGTGCTGGCTGTGGGCTTGTCATGTATGGCTTTTATAATTTTGAGATATGTTTCTTCTGTGCCTAGTTTGTTGAGGGTTTTTGTCATGATAGGGTGCTGAATTTTGTCAAATGCTTTTTCTGCACCTATTGAGATGATCATACGATATTTGTTTTTGCTTTTGTTTATGTGGTGAATCATGTTTATTGATTTACATATGTTGAACCATCCTTGCATCCCTGGCATGAAGCCTCTTGGTTATGGTGAATTTTTTTTTAATGTGCTGTTGAATTTGTTTCGCTAGTATTTTATTGAGCATTTTTGCACCTATTTTCATAAGGGATATTGGTCTGTAGTTTTCTTCTTTTGTTGTGTTCTTTCCTGCCTTTGGTATCAAGGTGATACTGGCTTCATAGAATGAGTTGAGGAGGATTCTCTAATTCTTGATGTTATGAAATAATTTCTGCAGAATAGGTACCAACTCTTCTTTGTAGGTATGATAAAATTCGGCTGTGACTCCATCTGGTCCGGAGCTTTTTTTCTTGGAAGATTTATTATTGCTGCTTCAATTTCATTGCTCGTTATTGGTCTGTTCAGGAGTTCTCTTTCTTCCTGAATGAGTCTTGGGAGGTTGTGTGTTTCCAGAAATTTGTCCATTTCCTCTACATTTTCGAGTTTGCGTGCATAGAGATGTTCCTAGTATTCACAGATGATATTTTGTATTTCTGTGGTATCAGTCGTAGTATCTCCTTTTTCATTTCTGATTGAGCTTATTTGAGTCCTTTCTCTTCCATTCTTGGTTAATCTAGTAAGAGGTCTGTCGATTTTGTATTTTTTATCTGAAACATGTATTTTTCATCCCTAATGAGATTGAAAATGCTGATTTATGTTCTTTTTATATTGTCCACATCTCTACTTACCATGTTTAAGCATTCCTCTACCTTTGAACATACAGATTATAGTTACAGTAACTATTTTGATATCTTTGCTTACTAATTCTATCATCTGTATTATTTCCTGGCTTATTTCTATTGCTGATTTTTGTTCTCATTATGGGTCATATTTCTTGATTCTTTTCATGCCTGGTAATTTTTCATTGGTTCCAGACATTGTGGATTTTACCTTGGTTTTTTTTTTTTTTTTTTTGGATATTTTTGTGTTTTTAGAAATATTCTTGAGCTTTATTCTGGGGTGTTATTTGGAAATAGTCTAATACTTTCAAGGCTTATTTTTATGCTTGGTTGGGTGGGAACAGAGCAAACTTTATCTAGGACTAATTTTGCCTCATGACTAAGCCAATAACCCTATGATTTTTCTATCAGTGTCTTGACAAAATATGTGGTCTTTTCTTTCTAGATGAAACAAAAATTATTCCTACCACTGTACAAACCCCTGGGATTGTTCCATGTGGCCTGTTTTAGTGGCTGCTTTTTCTTCTTCAGGTAGATTCCTTACAAACATGAGCTGATATTTTCAGTAAAGACTTGAGGGGAACCCTCTGCAGATCTACTCCACTCTGTCCCTTGGCAATTATCTCCTTTCTGGTACTCTAGTAGGCAAATTCTAAAAAGTTGGCCTCCCAAGTTTATATCCTCAACTCAGGGAGATTGCCAGGCTCCACCTGGGTTTCTTCTCCCTCTGCTGCTCCCTGGAAGCTCAAGCAGGGAAATGTTGGAGGGGGCTCACGTTGTTTGGTTCCATTCTTTCCGGTATTACTGTCCAATGCTGCCCAGTGTCAATGTGTGAAAATCATTGTTTCAAGTATTTTTTAAATTTTTTTAGTTGTTTCAGGTGTTCGTATGTGGGGGGCTGTCAATCTATTCCCTATTACTCCATCTAGACTATAAGCCCTGTCTCCTCATTTTTTAAAGATCTAGCTCAAGCATTAAGTCCTCTCCAAAATGTTTCATGTTCATATTCTAGTCAGAAATTACTTGTTTGCAAAGAACACAAGCTCTTTCAAAAAAGCTCTAATATAAAGGGGGATTTATTATTACAATATAGAGAAATCTCACAGATCTTCATTGCGTGAAGTACAAACTGGACTTCTCTTCCATTGTCTTCACTGTGTACCAGTTTCCTCCACTGGGTTCTTTCCATTTGCCTTTGGCTCTCACTTGGAAGGTATTAACCCTGGCCTTAACTCAGTATGACCTTTCAGTTCTTGTCCTTATCCCAGATCGCCAGATTGCTTGTTTATGTGAATAGCCCTGAGGATCCAGAAAATTAGTGTTAATATTTAGTGAGCAGAGCTCAATACTGACATGACAGTGCTTCGTGATTAGTAATACAATTAGAATAAGAATTTTTAAGCCAGGCATGGTGGCTTATGCCTGTAATCCTAGCATTCTGGGCGGCTGAGGCGGGAGGATCACTTTTGAGGTCAGAAGTTGGAGAGTAGCCTGAACAAGAGCAAGACCCCATCTCTACTAAAAATATAAAAAATTAGTCAGGTGTAGTGGCGCTTGCCTGTATTCCCAGCTACTTGGGAGGCTGAGCCAGGAGGATCACTTGAGCCCAGGAGTTTGATGTTGCAGTGAGCTGTGATCACTCTACTGCACTCTAGCCTAGATGACAGAGTGAGACTCTGTCTTAAAAAAAAAAAGGAATTTTTAATTTTAAAAAATTTAAAAATAAGATTTTGTTTTGAGAAGTATCAACCTTTAAATTCTAATTTAGGAAGTTAGAGTCCCAAATAATACTCAAGAAACACAGTGTTTATACCAAGGTAGCACAGACATTTTGCTTAAGTTTTTTTATTGTTAAATAATATGATTCACCAAAACATTTATAGACTATTATGTACCAGGCCCTGTCGAAGGCAGGAGGGGTACAAAGGAACTTACAGTCTAAAGGAGAGGTTGACAAACTGCAACCTGGGAACCAAAGGCATGCCAGCCACCTGTTTTTGTAAGTAATGTTTTATTGGATCACAGCCCCTCCCATTTATTATGTATTATATCTGGCTGTTTTCATGCTTCAGCAGGAGTTGAGCAGTTGCAGCAGAGAGACTCTGTGACTCACAGAGCCTAAAATATTTGCGCTATGTCTGTTACAGAAAATGTTTACCAACCTCTGACATAAGGTGAATTTTTTTAAAATGTGAAAATGTTAATTTCTTTTTGCAGTGTCAAGACCTTTTTTAATTAGGTCTTAGACTTTGACCAAAATAGTTAGAAAGGGGTTAAATTACTTTCCCAGAATCCTGGTATTAGATTAGAAGTTCTTGATTTCATTGTCTCATTAAGACCATAGGATTGTTTTGTCTCTCAATTAATTTCTGGCTAGAGTTAGTGAGATTGCATCTTTCTCTGTAAGGATTTTCTAATAGCAAGCATTTGAAAGTTGGATTTGAGATCTGTCACACAAGGGCATCTGGGTTTACTGATGATTTAGTAAACGTGGTATGATACTTAGCAAGAGGCTAAAGGGTAAGTGTTGCAACCACCCATATGACAGTCTTTTGCAAACCATCAAGTGTTTTCTGGAATTTTAGTAATAAACACAGATTTTTTCCTTAAGTATGTTTTTAAAAATTAATATGTTTTAGAATAGTAGCTATAGTTGAAAATTAACTCTTTTCAAATACAAAAATTAAACACAGAAGCTCAAGAAATATCATCTGAATCTAAATGTACTTGTGAGGTTAGTAATCAGTATATAGTTCCTCTGTCTTCATGGTTGTCATTAGTTGAGAAGTCTTACACACATTTACATGAAGTTATTCATCCTTCAAGTTTCACTACTATAAAAAGAGTAGAATATTATTCATTTTTAATATGTGCCTATCTCTTTAAGATGCCATAACCACTAATCTCAGTATCAAATACTAGATTCTCCTATGGCTTCACAGTAGGAGATTCCTACTAAAGCAAATCTAAGGAAGAAAAAGTAGTGAGTCCCCATGATTTGGGAGTTCTTATAACTAAAGTAATCATTCATTCTAGTTTGCGTGGGATGTTTCTAATTTACACTAGCGTAGTTATTAATTGTGTTCCCCTTTAATCTCAAGAATACCAGTTTGACCAACAAATTATATGATCACTCAATTTATCTGTAATCATATTTGCCATTTAGCATCTGAGTCTGCTTAAATTTTAGCATTTAACCAACCTTAGCATTTATTTTGATTGTTAATTTTTAAATCCCACAGGAGTTGGTGAATTAATGACTATAGACAGCACAGTTGTTAAAGTGAAACTTAACTCATACATAGACCCATCTGATAGTAAGAGCCTAGATTATATATGTCTCTACAGCACAAAATCATTTGAATCCCCACTGCTAAAAATGAACTTTTTGTGTGGTGTGACTGCCTGTCTCCAATCTTCTTTTCTAGTCTTATTTCTCATTTTTCTGTCTCTATACTGTGAACCCTATATTTCAACCCCACTCTTATGCTTAAAGTTTCCTGAATATATTCTATACTTTTTTCTAGGTCCCGTACCTTTGCTTAAACTGTTCTATTTTTTTTCCCTACTCTACCTTTTCCAGTCTTCTTTTCCTATGTCTGTTAAAATTCCTACCCATCCTTTAAAGCACAGAGCAAATATCTATGAAGCCTTTCCTGCCACACCCATTCTGATTAATTTCTTTTCTCTGGGCTCCTGAAGCATTTTGTTTCCATCTCTGTTATATCTTATAGTGTAACTTAGTGCCCCAACCCCATCCCTAGTTCTTTAAAAGCGGAGACCGTATTTAATTCATTTCGAAATCCACATTATCTATATAAAGCCTTGCACATACTTAGGTGTTGAGTAAAAATGTATGGTGGACTGCTGGTATATTTCCCTAATTTCTTAAGAACAGCTAAGCCAGAAAATATTTTAAAAAGTTTTCTTTGTAAGCTTTGTAAGAATAACTTTAATATGCCAATTTCTAAATTAATTTAATAGTTTTCACTTTCTTTATCTTACCTGCATTCTCAACACTTTTTTCTTCAGATATATTCTTACTGACACTTTAATTTGGCCCAAAATTTTTTGTTGAAAATCATGAGATGATTAGTTGCTTGACTATCTGGGTTAGTTCTCTGGGTTAATCATTGCCTTCTGTAAATTTTCCTCACTTTGGCCACTATATTTCTGGGAAAGAAGTAGTTTGAAAGGTATTTGAGTTCTCTTTGCCAGTTGAGTAAAGTATACCTTAAACATTAACCTGCTTTATAAAATTTTTCTAATGACAAAAAGGAAACATGAGCAGATGATATAGCCCTGGCATTTTTTTCTTTCAAATAAGTCCATTTTATTAAACTTGAAATAGGGGAAGCCTGCAAGTAGTCCTTTAGCCATGTTATCTTGGCTGTATCAAAAAGTTTTGTTTTGGGTAAAAGCAGAAGATCACAGGAATTTTCAGAACCTGACACCTAAAGGTAAAGCCAAATTCTAAATAGCTGCCTTTGCCATAGCTTTTGATAATCAGACCATCATTTGTCCTTGATCTAGCAACTGGCACTTGGGAAATTTTGTTGTAAAATTCTATTCAGTGCTCTGTTGATACCTTAAACTTTTAGCTTTCTTCGCTCAGAATAATAATCAGCATTTTATTTCACATAAATTATAAGCTAAGAATTATGACTTGTAAGTGAACTAGGATAAATCAATTGATCTCATCCTACCTCATTTGTGTTATAGACTAAGTTCTTGGGTCATGATGTGTATGATAGATTAAGTCTAAAGTTAATGTGTTCTTACATTAGGAGAATTAGGACCTTGTCTCAAAGGGTATACTCACTTCCCTGATTTGTTGCGGGAACATTTCAAATTAATGTAGCATCTTCAGATGTTCAGCATTTCCCAGGTACACTTTGTATTTCATTGTGTCCTTGTGAGATGGGTGTTCTTTTATTAGGTTATTAAGTAAGAAATGTCCAATTTCCTTAAGTACTAAGTTAGCTGATACCTCTGACTTTTTACTTAGACACTTGTTTTATTTTTATTGTGAAGGTACATCCTCACTCTTTCAAACACACAGTTTGGCTTGTGATTATCTTTCAAATTTTTTTTTTAAAGCAATTTTTGTGAAACCATGGGTAAGTCAAAAATTCGTGTTATTTTCGAATATGAGTTCTGTCATGGAACCAACGCAGCGCCGACAGCTCAAAATATCAATAAAGTGTCTGGGTAGGATATGGCTAATGGACGCACAGTACATTTATGGTTTGAGAAGTTCTGTTCTGGTAATTTTAATCTTGAAAATGAGCCGCGTGGGCAACCTGGGAACAAGGTGGATAATGATGAGCCAAAAGCTGTAGTGGAAGTGAATCCATCTCAACCTATGCGTGAATTAGCAACAAGGTTTGACTTGACTATTCCAACAATATTGGACCATTTGAAACAAATTAACAAGGTAAAGAAGTTGGATAGATGGGTATTGTGTGAATTAAACAAGTGTCAGAAGAGAAATCATCTCCAGGCTTGCCTTCCTTTGCTGTTACGACATAAAGGCGAACCATTTCTACACCACGTTGTTACATGTGTTAAAAAATGGGTTCTTTTTGACAATCGCAAGTGGTCTGGCACAATGGTTGGGTAAAGATGAAGTGCCAAAACACAATCCAAAATCGAATATTCATCAAAAAAAGGTAATGGTGTCTGTTTGGTGGTCCAGCGCTGGTATTATCCACTATAGCTTCATGAATCTTGGTCAGTTGGTTACAACAGTTGTCTAGTGCGACCAGTTGGACGAAATGATGACGATGCTTGTGATTAAGCAGCTGAGATTGATCAATAGAGACACGCCAATCCTCTTGCAAGACAACATTCTACCACATGTTGCACAAACGATGCTGCTCAAACTACAGAGGCTGGACTTGGAAACTCTCTGTCATCTACTGTATTTACCAGATCTTGCACCAACTGACTACCACTTCTTCCGGACTTTGGACCACTTCTTGCAAGGAAAAATATTCAGTTCTCAACAAGCCTTGGAAAACACCTTTCACAATTTCATTGCCACTCACTAATGACCTAATAGAATACCTCGGACCTTTGGAAACCTGTTAAAGGGGAGGCTTACATTGGGATGTACATCACATATAACAGATCCATAGATTTGCTTATTGCCTTTAAGGAAGATACATCCAATTCTTCCAGTTCCTTCAACTTCAGAAGTTCGTCTAAATTGGGCTGAGGGGCAGGGTATATATGTGTGGGGAGGTGGGGGAAGTGGGGGGACAGTCCAGCTAAAGGATGATTTCACTCACTGTTCCTTTACTTTTGTCCCTTTAGTTTTATTGTGCTGACTTAGGAACACCTTGAATGGTGCCACCACAGGCTCTCATCATGGGGAAAAGTGGTAGCACATTTGATAGTACAGAATAGTTCTCATCCTTAGCTCAGAATAACTAAGTTAACTGTGTTCTGGAAAGGAACATAAAGATTATGGGTTGAAGAACTGCCTTTTATGTTATATTTTAAGAGGAGATGGTGTCTTAGTCCATTTTGTGCTCCTGTAATAGAATACCTGAGACTGGGTAATTTATAGAGAACAGAGATTTTATTTCTTACAGTTTTAGTGGCTGGGAAGCCCAAGGTTGAGGGATCCACATCTGGTAAGGGCCTTCTTACTGTATTATTCTATGGAGGAAGGTGTAGAAAGGGCAAGAGAGCATGAGTGAGAAAGAGCAAGCAAGAGAGGGCCGAACTTGCTTTTTACTTATATGGCTAGGCTGAGGGTTTTCCATATCTTTCCATTTTGCTTCTGTTTTAATTATACATTCCATATTTAAATTATTTTTCTTTTCTCGCATCTTACCATATGCAGTTACAAGTAGCAATACAGTTCCTTCAATGTTTTGCTTAGAAAATTTCTTCCACCAGATATCCTAGTTCATTGCTCTTAAATTTTTGCCTTCCATAATGCTCTAGGGCAGGGAAACAACTCAGCCATGTTCTTTGCCAGTTTATAACATGGATGGCCTTCACTCCAGTTTTCAATAAGATATTTCTCATTTATATCTGAGACCTCATCAGAATGGTCTTTACTGTCCACATGTCTACCAACATTCTGATCACAGCCACTTAAGTAATCTCTAAGAAGTTTCAGGCTTTACCTACAGATCTTTTCTTGTGGGCCCTCACTAGAATTGCCCTTGACACTTCATTCATGACAATCCAGGCTTTTTCTAGCCTGTTCCTCCAAATTCTTCTAGTCTCTACCCACTACCCAGTTCCAAAAGTCACTTCCAGATTTTCAGGTGTTTGTTATAGCAATAGTGCCACTTCTCAGTACCCATTTTCTGTCTTAGTCTGTTTTGTGCTGCTATAGCAAAATACCACAAACGGTAATTTATGAAGAACAGAGGTTTATTTGGCTCGGGGTTCTAGAGGCTGGGAAGTCCAAGATTGAGACGCTGCATCTGGTGAGGGCCAGATGTATCATAACATGTCAGAAGGCATCACATGGTGAGAGTGTGGATGAAAGAGCAAGAGGAAGGGAGTCGATCTCATATTATTATCAGGAACCCACTCCATGATAACCCACTTCCACGATAACAGCATTAATCTATTCATGAGGGAAAAATTAGCCCTTGTGACCTAATCACCTGTTAAAGGTCCCATCTCTCAACACCATTGCATTGGAGATAAATTTTCAACACATGAACTTTGTGAAGCATATTCAAACCATAGCGGATAGCTGGGTAGGTTTCTAAATAGAGGATTAGAAATGGATGATTTGACAGACTTGAGGAGACGTGGAAAACTAAAAGTTTTCTATAAATGCTAAAATTAGGGAGTATTTCTCTTGAGAGTTTTTAAGGTTAAACAGGAGAAATTGATAAATATATAAATTATTTTTGTGTAAGACAGAATATATAGGGTAAATGCTTAGGAGACATCATTTGAGTAATGCCAGGTAAATTTGGAATTGACATTAGCAAAAGTAAGGATTAGGAAGGACCATGGATTATGGAAAATCTGTGTTATTAAAACTGTACAGATATTCTTACAGATTGTTAAATGTTTGCGTTAAATTCAGTTACTTTGTAACAATGTTTTTCCTGTCCTTTTAAGAATTCATTACAAAGTATCAGTGGTGATTAAAAAAATGTTAATATATCTATGATGTGACTAGAAATAGAATACTTCTTTATAAATTACTAATTTTATTTGATAAAAAATGTATCCCTGGAGGATTCTTTTTAAGCTTGTTTCAAGTGGGCTGAGAGAGCAGGGGGTATGCTGGGAGGTTATTTGGTGAGTACAGTGTCCCATTGCTCCAGTCATGGATGCACTGAAGACTCTGACTTCACCACAATGCAATTTATTAATATCAATGTAGCAAAACTGTACACATAACCCCCCAAATATATATGAATAAAAAAACAAAGAAATAAAAATAACTTGTTTGAAGTGGTGTTTTGGTGTAACGAAAAGAACACCAGACTTATGAATCAAGAGCTTGAGGATCTTCTAGTCCTGACTCTCGCTGACTTAACTGTGTGACTTTAGGTACTCTGAATCTCTTACCTCATATATAAAATGGGTGGTGGGGAAGGGCTTCCAGTAGTTAAACATTTACTGAGCACAGTTTTCCTAATTGTAATTTATGTATCCATTCTTTTGATTGATCGACATCTACGTTATACCCCCTTTCCACATTTTTGTAATAGAAAATAATACTGCAGTGAACATTTTTGTACAAGTCTCAAGGACATATACCTAGGACCATAATTTCTGGGCCTTGGTGAATATACTTCTGAACTGTGTTTGAGAGTGCCAAATAGCTCCTAAGAAATTAGACTTTCATCAGGAGAATGAAGGTTCCAATTTCAATACTTCCTTACAAACATTTGATACTATTAGTTTTTTAAAATTTTTGTCTAAGAAATGGTATCTCTTTATTTTAATTCATATTTTCTCAGTAAGCAGCAAGGTTGATCATCTTTTAATATACTATTGGTAATTTTTTTCCTTTTCTGTGGAAATGGTCCCATCATATTCTTTTGTCTCTTTTTCTTTTAGGTTATCTTATTTATTCATAGGAGTTCTTTATATGTTCTAGATACTGATCATTTACTAGTTAAATGCATTGGAAACATCTCGTTCGAGTCTGTGTTTTTCTTTTTACTTAGTTTATGATATTTTTGGCCATTTTAATTTAAATAAAGTCATAATTTTTTCTTTTGTGGTTTATGCTTTTTATGCCTCTTTTTAAAATTCTCTTCTAGACTGATGCCTTAAAAATATTCTTTTATATAGTTTTTACCCTTGGATTTGAATCCATCTGGGTTGGTTTCTTGGACAGTGTGATATTGGAAATTTTCGAAGGCCTGTGTACATGGTAGATTTCCAGGTCATTCACAATTGCTGTATACTTTGTTCACTCACTGTTATCTGTCCATATTTTACAGAGGGAATGGAATACGGATGATGATGGTACTGTTTTCTGTTTGGTTTGGAGTACTTAAAATCAATTCTCAGTGATCTTAGAGCTTTGGGAAATAGAAATAACTCCTTTTTATAAAACAGTTAAGAATTCCTGGCCTGTACCATTAAGGTCATATATCAGGCTCAAAGAAAACACTGAAGGTGGTCTTTTACAAATTGCCTCATAAAATGAATAAGTGAACAGTCTTTGGCTGAATGCTAAGCTGTGTATGGACAGGTGGATACTCTATGAAGCCAGGCAAAGATTTCCAGGAAAGAACAACTATTGGAAACTTTAAGTTAAACAACTACCACAGTTTGCAGAGTTCTGCAAAATATGCAAACTTTGTCCATTCAGAGTATTGGGACCCTCTTGCATATTCCAGGCATTCAGTAGATACCCCAGAAAAGCCACACCTTAGGAGTAGGGCTAATGTAGTTCTAGAGTAAAAGTTTTTCTGGACCTGCCTTAACAAAACTTAAAAATGAGGCTGAAAACAATTAGGTTGCCTGCTGGAATAAAGCTTAACACTCTTGAAAGAAAAAGACAATTAAATCCACATACAAGCAGGTATCCGCAATGCCCAATGTATATTTAAAAATCACTAGATATGGCCGGGCGCGGTGGCTCACGCCTGTAATCCTAGCTCTCTGGGAGGCCGAGGCGGGCGGATTTTTTGAGCTCAGGAGTTCGAGACCAGCCTGAGCAAGAGCGAGACCCCGTCTCTACTAAAAATAGAAAGAAATTAATTGGACAATTAAAAATACATAGAAAAAATTAGCCGGGCATGGTAGCGCATGCCTGTAGTCCCAGCTACTCAGGAGGCTGAGGCAGGAGGATCACTTGAGCCCAGGAGTTGGAGGTTGCTGTGAGCTAGGATGACACCATAGCACTCTAGCCAGGGCAACATAGTGAGACTCTGTCTCAAAAATAAATAAATAAATAAATAAAAATTACTAGATATATAAAGAAGTAGGAAAAATGTAATTTATAAAAACAGACCCAGAAATGAAGTACGTGACAAAATTCACTGAAGAGGACTTCAAAACACATATTATAAATATGTTCAATAATTTAAATGAAAACACAATAGAATAAACCTATAAACAACAACACAAACCCTAACCAGGACATGCACACGCATACACATGCACCAAGACACATCATCATCAAATTCTTAGAAACCAGTAATAAAAAATTTTTAAAGTAGCCAAGAAAAATTTCTCAAGCTACATACAGAGAGCAACAATCATAAGAATTACTGATGACTTCTCATCAGAAATAAAACAAGTCATTTCTAAAAGAAAACTCTAGAATTTATATTTAGCTAAAATATACTTCAAAAATTAGGGAAAATAAACACATTTTTGAACAAAAGCAAGAATTCGTTATAAGCAGATTTGAACTATGAGAAATATTAAGGATGTTCTTCAGGCTAAAGGAAAAGGATACTCTATGGAAACTCAGATCTGCACAAAGAAATGGAGAACTCCAGAAATGGTAAATATGTAGGTAAATATAAAGTACTTATTTTTCTTCTTAGTTCTTGAAAAGATAACTGTTTAAAGCAAAAATAATGTCAGTGCATTGTGGAGCTTGTAACATGTAAAAGTAAACTTTATGGGAACAAAAAAACACAAAAGATGGGGAGGAATGGAAGCATATTATAAATCCTATAACAACCAGTAAAAGAGGTATAGGTAAGACAAATTATAAGATAAAATTAAATATAAGTTTTTTTCAGGCCAAAAGAAAGCAGGTGAAGAAGAAAAATGAACAAAGAATAAACAGGAAAAATAGAAAACATAGCAAGATAATCCTAAACCCAACCACTTAAATAATTACATTAGATTTAAATAGACTGATTATTCTAATTTAAAAATCAAAGCACAACTATTTGCAGCTTATAAGAATCCCATTAAATATAAGGATATAGACAGTTTAAAAGTAAAACAGTGGAGAAATGTATATCATGCAAGGAGAAGTCATAAGAACACTGGAGTCACTAAATATTAGTTAAAGTAGACTTCATGATAAGAAGTATTATCAGAATTAGAGGGACATTTCAAAATGCTAAAAGTTAAAATTAAAAAGGCATAAAAGAGCTTCAAAAAGCTTGATGGAAAACTGACAAGAAGGGAGAGACAACGAACCATAAATCCAGCATTATAGTTGGAGACTTCAACACTCCTCTTTCAGTATTCAGTAAAACAAGTAGATAGAAAATCAATAAGGATATGAAACACTTGAACCACACTGTCAACCAACTCAGTCTAATTCACATTTATAGAACCCTACACCTAATAACTTCAGAATACACACTGTTTTCAGGGTCACATGGAACATTCACTGAGATAGACTATATACTGACCATAAAATAAGTTTCAGTAAATAAATTTAAAAGGCTTGGAATCCTACAGGTTATGGTTCCTCACCACAATGGAATTAAATTAAAAACCATAAGCAAGAATATATCTATTCAAATATTTAGAAATTAGATAACGGTCTTAAATAATCTTTGGGTCCAGAGAAATGAGAATATACTCTGAACAGTGAAAACACAGTGTATCAAAATTTGTGTGATGCAGCAGAAGTAATACTAAAAGGGAATTTATAATTAAAAGCCAATATTAGAAAAGCTTTAAAAACCATTCATTTAAGCTTTCACTTAAGGAGTTAGAAAAAGAAGCATAAAATAAATCCAAAGTAGAAGGAAACAGGTTAAAAGTAACGATGTAGAAAATGGACAAGCAATAGAGTTAAAGCAAGGAAATCAAAAGTCATTCTTTGGAAAGATTAATACAAATGATAAACTGACACTCCCCTACTCCCACCACCTTTCTTCAAGGTACCAGCCAGTGCAATAAGACAACAAAAATAAGCATTCAGATTGGAAAGGAAGAGGTATTAGTAGAAATGTTCATTTGCAAACAGGATAATCATCTGCATAGAAAACCCTCTGAAATCTTAAAAGCAGAAAAACCAAGCAAAAACCTACCAGATATAATAAGTGAATTTAACAAGGTTACAAGAAACGATATTCAAAAATCAATTTTATTTTTATACAATAACAATAAACAACTAGAAAATGAAATTTTAAAAGTACCATTTATAGTAACATGGGAAAGGATAAAAGACTTAGGGATAAATTTAACAGAATATATGTAAGATGTGTACTCTGAAAAACATAACATTGCTGAGAGAAAGTAAAGAAGACCTACATAAATGGAGAAAGATACTTTATTCATGGATTGGAAGTATCAATATTGTTAATATGCCAGTTCTTAATTTGTAAATTCAATGTCGTTCCAATTAAGATACCACAAAGTGTTCTGGTAGCATTTGACAAACTGATTCTGACATTTGTGTGGAAATGCAAAGGACCTAGAATAGTGAGAATAGTTTTGAAAAGGAATAGCAAAGTAGGGCTTGATATGACTTACTATAAAGCTACAAATCAAGACCCCATGGATTTAGCATAATGATAGATAAATAAATGAATGGAACAGAATTGAAAGTCCAGAACTAGATCCTCAGTTAAATGACCAATTGATTGTTTTTAAACAAAGGAACCAAAGCAATTCATTAAGGGGAAGGGAAGTCTTTAAAGCAAATAGTTTTGAAACACTTGGCTATTTATATGAGTATGAAACTAATTTTCAACAAACAACTCATCCCAGTCACAAAACTTAGATCTGCATTATAGACCTAAATGTAAAAGCTTAAACTAAAAAGCTTCTAGGAGAAAACAAAAAGAATGTCTTCATGTGGGGGTGAGAGGAAAGATAGAGGCAGTGATTTCTTAAGACCAGGGAAAATTTACCATTAAAAAATTAATAAAAATTACATCATCAAAATTAAGAACTCATCAAAAAATATTAAGAAAATGAATAGGTAATTCAGAATTTGGGAGATAATATTCCCAAAACACATCTAACAAAAGACTTGTGTGTGTCTACATATATAAGTAACTCTACAATTTATTAATGGTAATAAAAAGACAACCCAATAAAATAAATCAGCAAAAGACTTTAATAGGCATTTCACCAAGGAAGATATATGAATATCCAATATGCAAATGGAAAAGTGTTCAACATAATTTGGTCATAAGGGAAATGCAAATTAAAACCACAGTGAGATAACACTATGCAGCCACTAAAATGGCTACAATCAAAAAGGCCGACAACACCAAAGATTAGCATGAATGTGATGACGCAACTGAAACTTTCATGCATTGCTGGTGGGAGTATAAATTGGAACAATCAGTTGGAAAATCTGAATGGAAGTTTCTCATAAATTTAAACATATAACCCAGTGATTCTGCTCACACAAGGGAAGTTTTTGGGTGATGGAAATACTTTATAACTTGATAAAGATATACACATTTGCCAAATTAATCAAGGTATAGTTAGTATCTGCATTTCACTATAAGGAAATTTTACCACTCTTCTCCCTATAGAAAAGAAGAAACAAATTTCGAATTCTAGTTAGCAGATATGCATTTCTCAGTGGTAGGGATTAGTAATTCTGAAACCACTTTTTGTGTATTCCAGGCTCATGCAAATGAGTATGTATATCTAGCGTAATGGGAGCCATATTTGTCACTGTTAAACAAAAGAGAAATACGGAAATGGAGATGATCAGAATGCCTTTGGGTTGTTGGTTGTAATTGGATGTATCAATATGAACTCACAGTTTTTCAATATATAGAGAGGGTAGATACAGAAATAAATATAGAGGTATGTGTGTGTTTATATAAATATGTAAATTTTCTAGTTTTGTGTACCTAGAGGTCACAGAAGTAATGGCATCCCCATAGCAATGAGTGTGATTAGCATCCAGATGCTGATTTCTAAATAACATTCTCCACTAAAAGGAACCAAAACTCCCTTGAGAAATTGCTGACTACATGGCAGGGACAGAGAAAGTACAAGATGAGCCTGGAACATCTTACTGTTTCAGAAAATAAGGAAGTACTTGCAGAATGATGGAACATATCAAAAGGACAGAGGAATTCCCGTTTGGGCTCACACATATAAAGAATTGGAAGTTGTGATTCGTGTCCTCACAACAAGAAAAAGCTGAGCATACTGAAAATCAATAACTCTTCTTATTTCCATCAGAAAATTGAGGTCACAGGATAAACCAATTCCCCCCAAACTAGAGAAACAGGCAAATACAGAGAATTACAGCTTACCAGGGGCAGAAGCCAATGAAGCCAGAAGCTAATAGGAAAACTTAAACTGTAACTGAGGAATCGGAAGCTCACACGTGTGAATTAGTTTTACAGTTAAAAATTCCTGGGGAGCCCAGTCTTAGAAGGATTCCCTCTCTTTTGTGAGTTTTTCTGCCAAGAGCCCTAGCAAGTTCAGACAGGGAAGACTTGAAGGAAAAAAATATCTTTAAGCCCCTGACAGAGTGGTAAGAATAGTAATCATTTTGAAATGTGCCAGAGTATTCTGTTCTCCACCTACCCACAAGGGAGGCTACCAGAGCCTAACCAACTTGTGGAAAGGGAAATACCTAACTCCAGACCCAGCTACCCTTCCTGTTTCACCTAAGGGGTGGGGAAACCTGAAAAGCACTTAAGAAGGTCACAGCCCATGGGCACAGGCCCCCTTAAAGACTAAAACCTAATCATAGGACTATAGACCATATCATCTCCCCCCTACATCAGTAGGCTCTTCTCCTCCCCCGTATCAACAGGCTCCTGTATAATAACAAGATGATAGCTGAAAGAACTGCAAGGCTTATACTCATTCTATTTAAAGAGTTTCTGGGGAACCTCAGAACGTTAAGAGAAAAACAAGGATGTTAAAGGAAATTTTCTAATACCTGTAGCTACAGCAAACAATAAATATAACAGTCTTAACTCTTAGCTAGGTATGGCAGAGATTTTAGAATTGTTAGATTGGGAATTTAAAATAATGAGTAATATGGTAAGGGCTGTAATGAAGAAAGCAGACAACATACAAGAACCAGATGGGTAATGTAAGCATAGGGATTGAAATTCTAAAAATCAAAAGGAAATGCTAGAAATTAAAAAAAATAATAATAGAAATGAAGACTACCTTTGATGAGCTCATCATAAGGAGAAGAGCAAAAGAAATATTTGAAGTAATAATGGCTGAGAATTTGCCAAAATTAATGACAGACACTAACCACAAATCCAGGAAGCTCGGAGAAAACCAAACAGGACATTAAAAAAATACACCTAGGCATATCATATTCAACCTACAGGAAACCAAAGACAAAGAGAAAATCTTGAAAGAAACCAGAGCAGGGAAAAATACCCACCTTACCTATACTGGAAGAAGGATAAGAATTACAATAGCCTTCTCTTCACAAACCAAGCAAAAAGACAAGGGAGTGAAATGTTTAAAGTGTTGCAATGAAGAGAAAAGGCCACCAGCCTAGAATTCTGTGTACAGTGAACTTATCCTTCAAAAGTGAAGGAGAAATAAACTTTCTTAGACAAATAAAAATTGAGGGAATCCCTGTTGCCTTGCAAGAAATGTTAAAAGAAGTTCTCCAGAGAAAAGTAAAATGATGTAGGTCAGAAACTCAGATCTACATAAAGAAAGGAGTGTTAGAGAAGGAATAAATGAAGGTAAAATAAAAACTTATTTTCTTATTGATAGTTAACTGTTCAAAATAATAGATGGCTGTCAGTGATTATACCTTATGGATAAGTGAAATTAATGACTGCAATGTTATAAGGGACAGAAGGAAGGAATTTGAAAATACTGTTATGAGGTACCTGCACTACCTGTGAAGCAGTATAGTATTATTTGATTTCTAGTTTTATTCTATTGTCAAAAAAGATATTTGCTGTGATTTCTACTTTATTGAGTTTATTCAGACTTGTTTCGTGCCCTAAGATATGGTCTATTCTGGAGAATGTTCCATGTGCTGATAAAAAGAATGTGTATGCTGCAGCAGTTGGGTGAAATGTTCTGTAGATGTTGGTTAGGCTTATTAGATCTAGTATGTAATTTAACTTTACTGTTTCTTTGTTGATTTTCTGTCTGGATGGTCTGCCCATTACTGAGAGTAGAGTATGAAAGTCCTCTACTATTATCGTATTGCAGTTTATCTCTCCTTTTAGATCTATTAATGTTTGCTTTATATACTTGAGAGCTACAGTGTTGGGTGCATACATATTTATAATTGTTCTATCCTCTTACTGAATTGACTCCTTGTTCATTATATAATGACCACTTTTGCCTCTTTTTGTAGTTTTTGATTTGTAGTCTGTTTTATCTGATATGAGTATAGCTACTTCTGGTTTTGTTTGTTTTGTTTCTAGTTGCATGGAATTTCTTTTCCACACCTTTACTTTCACTCAGTGTGTGTCTTTATAGGTGAAGTGGGTTTCTTGTAGGCAGCATATATAGTGTTGGGTCTCATTTCTTTATCCATTCAGATACTTTATGCCTTTTAACTAGAGAATTTAGTCTATTTATATTCAATGTTATTATTGATAAGTAAGGACTTAAATACTGCCATTTTGTTTTCTGGTTTTGTAACTCCTTTCTTCCTTTCTTACTGTCTTCTTTAGTAGTTAGGTGATTTTCTCTAATAGTATGTTTTAATTCATTGCTTTTCATTTTTGGTGAATGTGTTATAGGTTTTTGCATTTTAGTTGCCATGGGGTTTACATAAAACATAGATATAACAAGTTATTTTAAGAAAATGACAACTTATCTTAGAACACAAAGACTAGAAACAAAGAAAAATAAAAAAAAATACCCTCTATACTTTGTTTTCTCAATTTACATATTTTTATATTGCCTATCTCTTAACAGATTGCTGTATTATTTCTTTGATAGATTTGTCTTTTGGGCTTCATATTAGAGTTACAAGTGATTGCACACCACCATTACATTATTAAGAGTATTCTTGATTTGTCTGTGCACTTTATTTTACCAGTGGGTTTTATTTCCTCATATGTTTCCTTTTGTGCATTAGTGTTCTTTTCTTTCAGATGGAAGAACTCCCTTTAGCATTTCTTTTAAGATAGATCTGTTGATAGTGAATTCTCTCAGCTTTTGCCTTTCTGGGAAAGACTTTATCTTTCCTTTTTATTTGAAGGATGGCTTTGCTGGATACAGTATTCTTGGAAAGCAGGGTGGGTTTTTTTCCCAGCACTTTGAAAATGTCTTCCCACTCCCTGCTGGCCTATATGGTTTCCATTGAGAAGTCTGTTGGCAGACACATTGAAGCTCCTTTATATGTTATTTTCTTTGTTATTTTCTTCTTTTCTCTTGCTGCTTTTAGGATTCTCTCTTTGTCTTTGACTTTTGTGAGTTTGATTATTATATGCCTTGGGGCAGTCTTATTTGGGATAATCTATTAGTGTTCTCTGATCTTCTTGTACCTAGTATTTGTCTCTTTCTCAAGTTTTGAAAAGTTTTCCGTTGTTATTTCTTTGAAGAAGCTTTCTACCCCTTACTCTTGTTCAAAAACTCCCTCTCAAACACCGGTAATTATGATATTTGGTCTTTTAGGTAATTTTCTATATTTTGTAGGCAGTCTTCGTTCTTTTTCATTCTTTTTTCTTTTTCTCCACTGATTGTGTATTTTTAAATGGCCTGTATTTGAACTCACTGATTCTTGCCTCCGTTTGATCCTTTCTGCTATTGAGAGCCTCTAATGAATTTTTCAGTTCAGGCAATGTATTCCTCAGTTCTAAGATTTGGGTTTTTTTTTTACCCTAATCTCTTCGTTCAGTTTCTCTCACAAATTTCTGAATTACTTTTCTGTGTCGTCTTGTAGCTCACTTGCTGAGTTTCATAAAAGTGCTATTTTGATTTTTTGGCCAGAAAGTTCACATATCACTGTCTCATTAGGGTCAGTCACTACTTTCTTGCTTTGTCCATTTAAGGAAGTCATGGTTCCCTGTTTTCTGTTTTTTTTTTTTTTTTGTAGATGTACATCTATATCTTTGTATTGAAGGATTTGTTATTTATTCCGGTCTTCTCTGTCTGGCTTGTTTTGGTTTTTGTTGGATATGTTTGCTTAGAGATTCTTTGATATTTACCAGTTGATTTTCTTTTTTTAATCTACTAGGTCACTGCCTCCTTTGTGGCACTAAATGGCACCTTAAGCCTAGGTTTGACTTGGTTCTAGTAAACAGAGACCAGTCTCTCCTGAATGGGGGAGGTCCTTAAGGGGATATCCTGGTAGTGTGGGAAGTCTGGTTAGAGGTTCTTGCCCAGGGGACCTGTGGAAGGAACCTTCTGCGGCATGGTGCTGCTGAACAACCACTCCAATTTGATGTCTCTTTTGGCCAATTTACAATGTAGAATTTTCAGGGCTGGTGATGGTAGTCCCATATCCCCCCTTTGTCTCTGGCTGTACCCAGGGATATTCCTCCCTTTTGGCACTCTCAGTGCTTCCCGTAGGTTGGTAAAGGGACATATTTCCTGCCAGGGAATGCAAGATGGTGGGGAAGTTGGTTGTCTACCTCAATCTCATTTTTTCCAGTGTAGAAACTGTGAGTCAGGGGACAGTTTTCTGAATGCTGGTGTTGGACAGATTTGGGGGAGGAGTATTGTAAATATAAAAGTCTGATTCTCTTACCATTTGTGTAGTTTTTTCACTTGTCTGTGGTCCTGGGAACCATCTCCTTCTGATATTTAAGTTCTGTGATATTGTTGGTGATGATTTTGGTGCTGTATATTTGTTTTTAGTTTTCTGTTGGGGGGAAGGAAGCCAGCTTGCTTCTATGCTTCCATTTTGGAACTAGAAGTCTGGACCCATTTTTAAATTGGGTTGTCTTTTTATTAATGTATTGTAAGACTTGTTTATTTTAGATACAAGACCCTTACCAGATATATGATTTGTAGATATTTTCATCTATTCTTTGGGTTGTCTTTTCACTTTCTTGTAGATATGTAAAAGTTTAAGGTCCTTTAGTATTCAGCTACCATAAGGTATGGTTGAATAATTTACTAGACTTTACATATAATGTTAATTACCCTTAATGTTTTATTTATTTGTTTTTGAGAGTAAATTAAGGCATTATATACAAATTTGACCAGACAGTAGGTTTATCTTGATTAACTATTAAAATCATTGCTTCAAGTTGAGATGAATTTTCAAATCATAAACAGAATATTCCTTTTACTTTGAGACCGTGGTTTAACTTTGAATTGAAATACCACAAGTCTGATCAGTGTGGCTAAAATATCCGAAACTAAGCAGTATTTGTGGGGGTTTTTTTGTTTTTTTTTTTTTTGAGACAGAGTCTCACTCTTTTGCCCGGACTAGAGTGCCATGGCATCATCCTAGCTCACAGCAACCTCAAACTCCTGGGCTCAAGCTATCCTCCTGCCTCAGCCTCCCAAGTAGCTGGGACTACAGGCATGTGCCACCATGCCTGGCTAATTTTTTCTATATATTTTTTTTAGTTGTCTGATTAATTTCTTTCTATTTTTAGTAGAGACGGGGTCTCGCTCTTGCTCAGGCTGGTTTTGAACTCCTGAGCTCAAACAATCCACCTGCCTCGGCCTCCCAGAGAGCTAGGATTACAGGCGTGAGCCACCGCGCCCAGCCAGAAGTATTTGTTTTATAAGCCAGAATTTTATTTTTAGCTAAGGTTAATAAACACTAGTCATTTTTATGACAGTTATTCTGAAAGGTGCAGAATTTCTTAGAGATTCAAGCTTAAAACCACTGTTAACACTTTAATTTTTCAAGACTAGGCTTTTTAGAAAAATACTGTGGAATAACATGGTGTGGGCCTTTGAGCAATACCCATACTGCGTTTCATAGTCATTGAAAATCAGAGGAATTAGGGATTTACTTTTTATAATATTATAATAATTACAAATTAAATTACATGTGAACTTTGGATACATCATTTCATCATTCTTTTTTTTTTTTTTTTTTTTTTTTTTTGAGACAGAGTCTCACTGTGTTGCCCGGGCTAGAGTGCCGTGGCGTCATCCTAGCTCACAGCAACCTCAAACTCCTGGGCTCAAGCTATCCTCCTGCCTCAGCCTCCCAAGTAGCTGGGACTACAGGCATGTGCCACCATGCCCGGCTAATTTTTTCTATATATTTTTAGTTGTCCAGATAATTTCTTTCTATTTTTAGTAGAGACGGGGTCTCGCTCTTGCTCAGGCTGGTCTCGAACTCCTGACCTTGAGCGATACACCCGCCTCGGCCTCCCAGAGTGCTAGGATTACAGGCGTGAGCCACCGCGCCCGGCCCATTTCATCATTCTTGACATTAATCATAAAAGAATCATATTAATTACAAAATTAATGCTTGTTTTCTGTGTTATTGTTAACTAGGAAAGTTGGAGTTTTTTACACATTGACTGCCACACTAGAAGAAAAAAAATTTTTTTCCTTGGGGCCACAGTATTTTAATTATGAAAGTAGAGTACAAACTTCAAAAACAAAACAATCCTTTCTAATTTGATGAAAAATTTGTTATTTTGCCCCTGTTGTTTTCTGTGATTATTTCAATAAAAAAGTAATATAAAAACTTGAAAATTAGTAATGTAAGAAGTAATGTGAAAACTTAAAATAGTTCATAAGGGTAAAGTATATTTCTTGACTTACTAGGCTTAAGTATAATTTAAAGGTAAACATAAATAGAAAAACAAAATTTATTGACTTCTATTCATTTAATCCACGTTTTTAGAATTAAATTGTCAGTATCAATTGTAATAATAAGAACATCAACAAGTAAGATTTTCACAAACCAACTGCAGGGTTTTGCCCAGGGGGCCACCCATCACGTAACATGTATGCTACAGCATGGCAGCATGAATTGCCTGTGCACCAAGTGGCTCCCAGCGTAAAAAGAAGTGTGAGTTATATGTGCTTCATGAGGCCCTGGGCTCAAAACTAGCATGAGCTAAATACAACTCACATGACAGTTAATGTGTTAATTCATTCCTTTCTAGGTCTCTTACAAAAAGGGGAAGATGTGAGGACATTATAAATATTTTCATTGTTAGCATTTGAAAGAAATTATTTATAAGGAGAAAAGATAAAAGCTGTCAAAATTTTTACTAGATTCAGTTGAAAGTCTTCTTAGGAGTTACCCAATTTGAAAAAGACATCGTCTTGTATCAGTTTTCCAACAACAAATTCCCAGTTCTCTGACATCAGTTGTTCTACAGTTCAATTCAATTGTAACACTACTACAAATGCATACTCTATAAGGTAAAGGCAATACTACTCTCACTTCAGACACCAACCACAAATGGAATCTGCACTTCTGCCTGTCCACCTACAAATTTGGGGGTCTGTTGAACTACCATCCCCTCAGGTGTGATAAATTGCTAGAATGATTATAAAACTCAGGAAAGTACTGTACTTACAGTTTATTACAAAGGATTCAAGTGAATATCCAGTGAAATGGTACATGAGCAACCTCCTGAGCTAAGGAGCCTCTGCTCCATGGAGTCTGGGTGTGCCATCCTTCCAGTACATTGATATGTTCACCAACTAGGAAGCTTTCTAAAACCTTGTTCAGGAGTTTTAATCAAGTTTCATTACAAAGCCATGGTTGATTGAATCATTGGCCATTGGTGATTGATCTAAATCTTGAACTCCTCTCCCCTCTCCTAGTCAGGGTAATTGGGTTGAAAGTTCCAACCCTGTACTCACATGGTTGGTTCCTCTGACAACCAGCCCCTGTATAGAAGCTATCTAAAGACTTCACCAAGAGCCACATCATTAAGCCAAGCGAGGTGGCACGTGCGTATCATACCAGCTACTTGGGAGCCTGAGACAGGAAGATCGCTTTAGACCAGGAGTGTAACACAAACTTGGACAATATGACAGACACCCTTCTCGCTCAGGGAATTGCAAGAGTTTTAGAACCTTTGTGCTAGGAACTGGGGATAAAGACCAAAAATACATTTTTTATTATACCACATATACTTATCCAACATGTATCAAACACCAGGCTCTCTGCTAGGATTGCAGATAGGATAAATAAGAAGACATGATGCATGTATATAAGAAACTGTAGGTGAGGAAACAGAGTGAAGTTGCATCTGACATAGATCTGAAGCCAAGGTATGAGATTAAAACCTCATAGGCAGAATTTCCCCTGAAAATCTCTTAAATTTCCTGAAATTGACCATACTATCTTTTGATAAATTCAACAGCTTAGTTTTCTTCTGATACAGTCACTAATCACTGTTTCTTCAGTTGAACTCTAGTTGACATATTTGCCTCGCATTCTGGGCCATATTTAATGAAAGTTTGAATTGTATCTTCTAAACGGTAAACTCTCACTTAGCTGCCTCTCTCAGCAAGAGATGTTTCCATGGTTAGAGGCACAAAAGAACTGAAACCAAATAAAGAACAACAAATTTATGTACCACTCCTCATAGCACTAGAACTTGCATTTATTGACACATTGCCACCATTCGATTGTGTTCTCATATTCATTCATGTGGTCTCTGTCTCTCTTGCTTCTCTTTTCTCATCCTCCTTGCTCCTTTTCTGCCCAGTAAATAAAATGTATGTATAACATGATTCCACTATATATCAACTATATATGTATATGCATATACACACATAAAATCATAATGTGATTAAGTACATAATAGATTTATGCCGGTGCTGTGAGTACATCAATGAGAAAAGAAGTTCTGAGTTTACTTTTGTAGGTTAAGGAAGGTATCGTATGGAATAGTTGAGCTGGTCCTTTAGGAATGAGGTGCAGTTACCAGTGATTTCCATCTAAACACTAATCATATTCTTTATTTTCTTTAAAAAAAATACTCTTTACATCAACCTTTTTCCTATCTCCTCAGTGATGATTCTTCTGTTTATGGAGTAAATTATTTAATTCAAGGAGGTAAGTTCTCCCCATTTTGTGTAGTACCACAAATTATACAAGTGAGTGATAAAAACATAAAAATTGATCTTCCTCATTTAACAGAGAGCCATAAGCTGAGATATTATGTGCCCTTTAGCCACCTACACAGTTTTGTGTAGTTTCACATCTGCCATTTTGCTATTTTCTCTATGTTTTGTCTTTATGTTCCTCCATTACTGTTCCTTTATGTTAAATAGGTATTTTCTTGTATTCTAATTCCCTTATTGTTTCTTGTATAGTTTTTTAAGTCATTTTATTCGTGGTTGCTCTGGAATTACACTTAACAAACTAACTTAAAACAGTCTATTTTGGATTAATCACAATTTAATTTTAGTATACAAAAACTTTGTTCCAATATAGCTCCATTCCCTTCCCCCTTCTTTGTGCTATTATTTATCTTACAAATTACATCTTTCTACATTGTAAGCCCATCAAAACAATTTTGTAATTATTGCTCTATGGCTCTTGTCTTTTAAATGAGATAGGAGAAAAGAGTTACAAGCAAAAATATGCTTATACTGTCTTTTATATTTACTTATCTATTTACCTTTACTGTTGCTGGGTTTGGTTTTGTTTTGTTTTGTTTTTATTTTTGAGACAGAGTCTAGCTCTGTTGCCCTGAGTAGAGTGTAGTGGCATCATCATAGCTCACTACAACCTCAAGCTCCTGAGCTCAAACAATCCTCCTGCCTCAGCCTCCTGAGTAGCTGGGATTACAGGTGTGTGCTATGGTGGCCAGATAATTTTTCTATTTTTAGTAGAGACAGCGTCTCACTTTTGCTCAGGCTGGTCTCAAACTCCTGAGCTCAAGCCGTCCTCCTGCCTCAGCCTCCCCAGAGTGCTACCATGCCTGGTGTGTTTATTTCTTAATGCAGATTGGAGTTACTGTTTGTTGTCCTTTTTGTTTCAGCCTGAAATAAAATACCCTGTAGTATTTCTTGTCAGGTAGCCTGCTAGTGGTTAATTCTCTCAAGTTTCATTTAACTGGGAAAAAATTTAATTTTTTCTTTTTTTTTTCCCTTGGATCTCCTTTGTTTTTAAAGGATAGTTTTCCTGGCTATAGAATTCTTAGTTGACAGTCTTTTTCTTTCATCGCTTGACTATGTGATCCCACTGCCTTCTGGCCTCCATGGTTTCTGATGAGAAGACAGCTACAAATCTTACTGAGGAAAGTTTGTATGTGATGAATTCCTTTTTTTTTTTTTTTTTTTTTGCTGCTTTTAAAGATTCTTTCTTTGTCTTTTGACAGTTTTATATGTCTAGTTGTAAATCTCTTTTGAGTTTATCCTACTTTTAGTTTGTTGAACTTCTCAGATATGCAGATAGTTTTTCATCAAATTTGGGAAATTTTTGGCCATTATTTCTTCAAATATTCTTTGTTTCCTCTCCTTCTGGGACTCATATTATGCATATGCTGATATGCTTGATGGCATCTTACAGGTCTCTGAGGCTCTGTTCATTTTTCTTCATTCTTTTTTTCTTTTTGTCCTTCAGATTTGAGAATCTCAACTGACCTGTTTCCATGGTCACTGATTCTTCTGCCAGTTCAAATGGCAGAATATCAGCTGGTTGTTCTATAATTCAATTTAATTATGACACTGTCTACCTGGAGATAGCATCAGGTCACACAGTTAAGGGTTCAGTCCCACAAGACTGTCCCACCACTATGCCAATTGCAAGTCCCAGGGTGTGACCTCTGCTTCTGACTTACTATAAATTGGGGTTCCCAGAAACCGCCTTCAGGTTTGATAAATTTACTAGAGTGGCACACAAGAATTCAGGGGAAACTTTAATTAAGTTTATCTATTTATTATAAAGGGTATTACAAAGGATATAGATGAATAGCCAGATTGAGGAGATGAATAGGGCAAGGTTTGGGGGAAGGGGTGTGGAGCTTTCATGCCCTCTCTGGGTGTGCCACTTTCCAGGAATCTCCACATGTTCAGCAATCCAGAAGCTCTTACAGTTTGCTCCTTTTGGACTTTTATAGAGGCTTCATGACATAGCATGATTGATTACATCATCGGCCATTGGTGATTAGCTCAACTTTTGCCCTTTCTCTTCTCCTTGGAGTTTGAGAGTTTGGGGTTGGAAGTTCCAATCCTCTAATCACTTGGTTGGTTCCTGTGGCAACCAGTTCCCCCATTCTGAGGCTATCTAGGAGCCCCCAGCCACCAGTTAGTATACAAAATGACACTTATCATTGAAGAGATTCCAAGTGTTTTAGGAGCTGTGTGCCAGGAACCAGAAGCAGAGACCACATATATGTTCTTATTACATCAGAATATCACATCCTCTCTTGTAAATTTTCCCTTTCTGTTATTGTACTTTTCAACTTCAGAATTTCTATTTGGTTCTTTTTTTATAATTTCTGTCTGTTCATTGATATTTTCTGTTTGATAATACGTGATTCTCATACTTTCCTTTAATTCTCTAGACATGGTTTCCTTTAATGTCTTTGTCCAGTAAGTCCAATGTCTGCATTTCTTCATGGACAGTTTCTATTGATTGCTTTTTTAAATTTCTGTGCATGGGCCATATTTTCCTGTTTGTATGTCTTATAATATTTTTGTTGAAAACTAGACAGTATATGTTATGTACCAATTTGGAAATCAGATTCCTCCCTACCCCCAGGGTTTGTTTCTGTTCTTTGTTGTTGCTGCTGTTTATTTATTTAGTGATTTTCCTGGGCTAACTCTGAACTGTCTCCATTCTTTGAATTCTCCTTTTACCTAGCTTAGTGATCAGTTAATGGTTGACCAGAGATTTCTTTAAATACCTTGAATGAATAGGAATCCTCCTAGGTTTTGCTGAGGAGCTCTGTGTGTATGTTGAGGCAAAGCCTCAAGGTCAACCAGAGGTAAAAGATTAGGGTCTTCTGAGGTGTTTCTTGGGCATGTACACAGCCCCACACATGTACATGGCCTTCTAAATTCCCTGTACTATGTCAGAGTTTTTCAAATCCCCTTATGGACATTTCATTCATCAGTTTTTCCTTTTGAGTGTTTTGGCCAGTCTCTTGTTAGCCCCAACTGGTAAAATCCCCTCAGGTAACTGCAGTGTTACAATTGGTGCTGGTTGTTTTCCACAACTACCGTGCAGATAGGGCTGTTCACATAGAGTAAGCTCTTAATCAAATCAAATGAAAGACAAGCACTGGGAATGGAGCTTTTCAGCAAACTGCCAGACAGGTCAAATAGTGACAGTTTTCTGAGGATGGGGCTTTTGGGGAGCTTCAAATTGGTTCTGGCCCCTCCAGTGACTGCTTGGCTGCTGATTTTCACAGCTACTGTAGATGTAAGACTTTAGTTTTTAAAGCTATTCTGGAGCTGTGGAGGGGAGGGATCAGGGCAAGTTAAAATGCCACAGGTCTTACTTTTCTCGTTATGGTTCGGCTGGTTTTCTTGAATAAACACTCCTTATATTATTGCAAACTTTTAGTTGATTTCCGGAGTTATGAAAAAAAAGTTGATTTTGACAGTTTTTGCCAGTATTCTTGTTGCTTTTATGGAGGAGCAGATACTCAACGGTCCTTACTCTGCCATTCTTTAAGTGCCTCTTCCCAGTCCTGTATACTTTTATCTGCATCCTGTTTCCAATCTCTGATCTAGCCTCTCATTGCTTGCCTTTCTCTTATACATTTCCACTGAAAACTTGGAATTCTGGTTCCGTAGCTAACATGCTTACATTGTCAAATTTTCATTGACCGTTACCTCTTTTTCTTGCCTAGTAGCCCACTCGGGCTCATTCTGTCACATCCCACGTAAATCAAAATACTCTATTCCTCCTTTAAATATTAGGACTCCCCTTGTTTCTGGCCTAGGTCCCTTGTTTTATCTATCCATTCTCCCTGAGAAGTCTTAACCAATTAGCTTATACTCACAAATGTATTTTCTCTAGCCCTAGATCTCTTTCTTAAGCTCCATATCTATCATCTATGTTTGATATGAATCTTCATTTAGGAATTCTATAGAGTAAAATTCTACAAATTCAAAACAGAAATCAACCTGCTCCTCTTCTTCAGTTTTCTTTGAATGACATTGTCATCCATTCAGTTGCCTAAGCCAAAAATCTGTCATTGATTCCTTCTTCCTTATCCTACTATCAAATTCTGGTTAACCATAGTCTCTTGATTCTACTCCCTAAATCCTTCTTGATCTTTTCTCCATCTCTACCGACATCTCTCACCAGCCTCCCCCAGCCTCCTAAGCAGACCCTTCTACTATAGTTCTGTTGCCAGTGTCTCCATAATGTGTCCACAGAGGACTTTATAAAACACAAGTCCATACAGGTCACAGAGTCCAAATGCACACACATTCTTTCTCACTCAATCACTTTGCCTTTCTCTCCTTTGCACTCCTCGTTTCATCCAGCCAACATTTTTCGTGTTCCCAGATCATGCCATCTCTTTTGCTTTCAGGTTTCTGTACATACTAGAACATTCCTTTTCACTTTGATTAGCTAAATCCTATTCAAATTCCAAATAATCAGCTCAAATGTCACTTCCTGTGGGAAGCCTTCCTAGATTCCCTGAGTTAGATACTCTGGATATAGCCATAGGATTTTGTACTTATCGTAGCACCTATCATTACCATACTGTAATTGTCCCTGTTTACTCATCTTTATCTCCAAGTAGATTATGAAATCTATGAGGTCAGGGACTGTGATTATGAGCAGCCTGTGGTCTAGCAGCTAACATTGGGCCTTCACAGATTGTTTGATGAATGGAGAAGTTATGGCTATATTTATGAATAAAGGAACCAACTATAGTCAGCCCTGGAAACACAAAGATATATTAGACAAATAGGTGAGTAAATAGACTTTTGAAACATCTGGTTTCTGAGGGATATAGTTTCTGTTAGTAGTGTGGGATTAGTAACTTAGAACCAATGATTCTAGATAAAGTCCTATATGCTTTATTTGAAGAAATAAAATGGTATAAATAAATGAGAAACCCCAAAGCATTATTTACAAATAATGGAGAAAATGAAACTGTTCAACATACGCCCTTTGTAAAGTTAGTTACTATACTTTGTATTGTCTTTTAAATTTCTGGGTCATTTAGAAGTAGGTAACTTTTTTTTTTTTTTTTTGAGACAGAGTCTCACTGTGTTGCCCAGGCTAGAGTGCCGTGGCGTCATCCTAGCTCACTACAACCTCAAGCTCCTGAGCTCAAAC
>NW_012143745.1:476466-494660 GCF_000956105.1 Propithecus coquereli | reverse complement strand
CCTAGCTCACAGCAACCTCAAACTCCTGGGCTCAAGCGATCCTTTATATATATTCTTTTTAATTATATATAATTAAAAAGAAAAAAATAAAATCACCTATCACCTGGTTTCATGTATTGTATATGATTTTATGACTCATTTTCACCTGACCATAAATATGTCATAAACATCTTCTCATGCTAGGAAACATACTTCCACACCCCTATCTGTTACCGAGGTTGGCAAACTTTTTCTATAAAGGATCAGATAGTATATATTTTAGGCTTCGAGGGCTATAAGACCTCTGTTGCAACTACTCAACTCTGCCTGTAGCAAAAGCAGCCATAGACCATTCTCAGTGGGTGTGGTGTGTCCCAATAAAACTTTATTTACAAAAACAGCAAGCAGGATTTGGTACAAGGGTCATAGATCTAATCTATTATATAGATATAACATAATTTACTTAATTCTCTATTTTTAGAAATTAATCTTAGATTGTATTCATTTTTTTTTTTACTGCTGTTAGTAATACTCACCTACCATTTAATATCTAAATTTTCATGTATATTCTTAAGTTTTTTCTTAGGATAAATTCTGAAAATGTAGTTTCTGAGGCTAAGAGTACATCCTTACAGCTTTCTTCCTCCCGTGAAAATAGGTAATTAACACTTGCTGTGAATATGAGGAATTTAGTTCATTTTGTGGCTTTGTGGGGATGAGGAAAGAAGGATAGAGTGAAACTTTAGGAAAAGATTGAAAGGAAACAGAGGTAATGATAGTGATATAAAACTGGAGATATTCCAGAAAGAAGAAAATATGAAAAATTCCGTAAACATAAATTTCCTTGCCCACATACCAAGTTTTTCTGTTTTAATAGATCTGAAGAGAGATTTGTTTAAAACCTTGTGTAGATTTGGGTTTAAGATTTGGTTGATGGGATTTGCAAATTACGCAATAAGCATTTCTTATTCATTCTCCTAAGATACTCTTAGGCTAGCATGATTTGGGTTGTGGTTACCAATCAGCTTATTTAAAAAAGAAGAAGACGTTGACATTAAACTTTTTCAGTCAAGGATGGAGAAAGAAGTCTAATCAATTATGCAGGAATTGGCAAACTACTATCCATGGGCCAAATCCCTCCTGTTGCCTGTTTTTGTAAATGAAATTTTATTGTAACAGTAATTTCTCATTCACTTAAGTATTGTCTATGGCTGCTTGGAGGCTACAACAGCAGAGTTACGTAGTTGTGTCAGATACAATATAGCCCACAAAGCTTGAAATATTTACTGTCACTTGATAGAAAAAATTTACAGACCCCTGAATTAGAGGAATGGTACATTTAGTCTTTCTGTTTATAGAAAATGGACCTACAAAAATACAAACAATTTTGCTATAAATAGGCTAACAAGATTTTAGGTATGCACTATAGAGACCAAATCTAGGCATGTAAAATATGGAACAAGATGTTGGAAAACAACATAAGAAATGCTGGGATACAGAGGACTCAATGTTAGTGTAATTCTGGGTTCTGTGAAAGATGAGATTCAGAGCACCCGTATACTCTCTGTTAGGCACCTGACTTAGTTATGCAAGGTCTATTACACATAGTTGGGAACTAGCCAACTCTGCAAAGTTTTGCCATGGTGTCTTTTAAGAACCAGCAGTTACACAGTGTGTCAAGGTGTGTCAAATTTTGGTGGAGCTTTCCTGAAGTAAATTTGTTGCAGCTTCTGAATTAGGCAACATTAGTCAAATTGGAAAATTCAGACTCTTAAATTTTTGAAACCTTTGTACATAGGCTTATTCTCCCAAAGACCATCTTTATTCCTATTGGACTTGTTGCCTAACTTCAGTTTGACATGATAATAAGAAGGGGACATTTGGGGGAAGTGGGGGGGAAGATGTTGGTTAAAGGATACAAAGTTTCAGTTAGGATTAATAAATTCTGGAGATTTAGTGTACTGCATGGTGACTATAGTTAATAATAATGTATACTTGAAAATCGTTAAAAGATTAGACCTTAAATGTTCTCACCACAAAAAATAAGTATGCAAGGTGATGGATATATTAATTAGCTTGATTTAATCATTTCACACTGTATGCATATGTCAAAGCGTCATGTTGTACACCATAAATATATACAGTTTTTATTTTGTCAATTATACCTTAATAAAGTGGAAGAGGAATAGGGATTTTTTTCCCTTAGATGCACATGTTACCTAGTAATAGCTAATATCTTAAATCCTTTAAGATTACAAAATCATTTAGTAGAAGGTTTCAAAATACCAGAACTTTCACTAATTTTATAAAAACATTCTTAAAAGTATCTTTTATGTGGAACTCCATGGAGTATAGTAGAAAAGTCTTTGTACTAAAGTCACAGGTTTTTCCTAACTAGTCCACTAACTAGATGTTGAATAAAAGCTGGGTCTCTAGTACGAGCTACCTACCTCTGGACTTCTTTTGTGAGAGAGAAGCCACTGATTTTAATGCTAAAGCCACTAATTTTAGGGTGTTTTCTCAAGGTTGAACCTAATCCTAACTGCTGAGGGTCGGAGTAGATTAGTTTATCTCTACAGACTTTACAGCTATGTGGGATAGAGCTGGCAGAGGGAAATAAATAGAAATGGTCTGTATCTTGTCAAATTAAAGCAATGCCATTACAGAACTACAAATTTTACAGTAATAAAAGACATACTGTTGTCAAAAAGAAACTGACTCTTGTATTCATTTTTACACATTTTTCTTTCCTTATTTAACTTTTGGGTTTCTTATTATTTTCTTTTTCATGACACTTATTCTATATTATTTATTTATTTATTTATTTTTTTGAGACAGAGTCTCACTGTGTTGCCCGGGCTAGAGTGCCGTGGCATCATCCTAGCTCACAGCAACCTCAAACTCCTGGGCTCAAGCGATCCTCCTGCCTCAGCCTCCCGAGTAGCTGGGACTACAGGCATGCGCCACCATGCCCGGCTAATTTTTTCTATATATTTTTAGTTGTCCAATTAATTTCTTTCTAATTTTAGTAGAGACGGGGTCTCACTCTTGCTCAGGGTGGTTTCGAACTCCTGAGCTCAAACAGTCCGCCCACTTCGGCTTCCCAGAGAGCTAGGATTACAGGCGTGAGCCACCGCGCCTGGCCTCTATATTAGATCTGTTAGTGCCATGGCAAGAATTCTTTGTGTTGTGGTTGCTCTGCAGAAGGTTGTTATTGAGGAAGGGTGGTGAATAAGTCACTGAGCCATCCCTACCTGCGGGAGAACCAGAGAGAGAGAGGTATGTCTGTGTTGATGTGTGACTACAAATTTGGATGGGACTTCAGGTTATTCAGCATACAGAAGTGCAATAAACTGGGGACTCTTCTCAACCCTATACACCTGTGTCCTTCTGTAACTCTGATTGAAGTCCCATTAGTTGTATCAAAGTCCCTCTGTTTTCATGGATTTGTTTCTTTGGATATTCAAAGGCTTTCATACCACTCCTTTTTCCTTAAGCAATTATTCTATTTTGCTGAGGGTTCTTTCGTTCATTTAACAAATATTTATTAAACACATACTGTGTATTTTGTGCCAGTGCTGGGGATGTTATGTCCATTTAAACACAGTATCCGCTCCCAAAGAATTTGCCATCAAATGGGAGAGCCAGATAAGGAAACAGGCAATCACAGTACAAGATAAGAACTGAGGAATTAAGGATCAAGGAAGACAACATGAACTTTTTGGTTTGTTAAATTGAATCAACATGTTTAAGCAAAAAGAGTGCTCGTTTTTTATTTTATCTGTTTTCAGATTCTGATTCAGTTGCTTAATAGCCATGTAACTGGGAAAATTAACCTATAATACTTGCAAAGTTGTTCTAAGTTTTAGAAATAACTACATAAAGCACTTAGCCTAGTACCTGCTGAATAAATCATTTCTTCTTTTTTGCTAAATCGTATATCCCAAAATTGTAATTCTGAAGTCTATAAAAAGAAAGATAATTTCTCTGGCCCATACTTCACAGGAGATGTGAAAAGTGGGTATAAAATTATTTTTAAAGAAATAAAAAAAAAACCCAAAACAAAAAAATTTATTTTTAAGATACTTTGTCAACACTTTGCCCATATTAGTAGAAATCACATTTTATAATTGTTTCTTGTAAAATTTACCCAAAATTCCATTATTAGAGATATAGTGACTATAAAACTAATATTTTAAGAACTTACAATATTGCTTGTAAAATGTGTTGTTGTGCTAGTAATTCTATGATCACTGGTCTTGAATCTATTTGCCAACTTAAGAGGGAATACTTCTCTCTCTTCCTACCTCCTTCACCCTGGAGTTTAGCACATGAGCTGCTCTCAATCCAATTTTAGTTTATGTCCAGAAGGGTAATGGTTGTAACCTTTATTCATAAGAAGTTTAAAACGTATTTCAATAAATCATCAGTAAATTGATTAAACATATTTTCTTAAGATTCACTCATTGATACAGTTTGCATTTTCTCTATTTGGAGAATTTAAAAACTGCACTATTTGGGAAATACCAAATCGTATTTTAAAATGAAATAGCCAAATAATTTTCATTTAACCGAAAATAATTTTTTTTCATTCCTTTGAATGAAATAATATAACTCCTTCTAAAAATAGAAACTGAAATTGGTGTAACAGCAATACAATTTGTAATTCTTCAGAAGTGTGACAGTAGGTAGAGTTGGTAATTCAAATCAGAATGTTATAGTCTGGTAGACACAAATCTTATTCCATTATGTGACTGATCTTTCTAATTTTGCTATACTTTATGGAATAACTATTCCAGATTTATTTGTTAATTCTGTTATAACTGTACCTTAAAAATAAGACAAGCTAATGTTATTCCTTATAAAAAGTGTAAACACAAGATATCAACTAAATATAGAAATATTTTTTGTGTATTTTATATAAATCATTCTAAATCGTAAGTGGGAAATAATAATCAAACTAATAGTTACTTCCTACCAAAAGGAAAGGCCCACTGAATTAAGAGTGAGGAGGCAAAAGGTGGGAAGAAGCCTGAGGATTTCACTGGCAGGAACAGCACAGTGATAGTGAGCGACAGCATGAGAAAAATGCATGTGTTCTTCCATCACTGCTGTTCTCTCTGTTTGAATTAGACAAATGGCACATACCCAAGGGGAACTAGGGACAATGCTCCGAAGACAGGAACCACTTCCATACAGCCCTGCCAGATTAATGAGAGTAGTGGTGCGTCTGCTTGTTGTTGCCATTGTTATTACTTAACCTTGTCATGGATACATTAGTGTTCCTGCAACACTTCTTTTGTGAGTTCTCACTCATTACTTTCTTTATCATGACTAAACTGAATTGTCTGTTGGCAAGTCAGCACCGTTTACCCCTTCTATACCTGACTGATAAATTCCTGAGAAGTTTGCATGCTTATTTTTTTCCCTCTCATTGTATCTCCCCATGTCCCACTCCACCAAATATAAAATTAAAATATCCAGAAGTCTATTACAATTGATCTGTAGGGGTTTTGTTTTGATTCCGTTTTGTCTGTGTTTGTGTTTTGTTTTGGTTTGGTTTTTTCCAGTAGCAAAGTTTCATTTTTACCCTCCTTCCCACCCTCCTTCCACACACTGGAAAGGAACTGCTTTTACCTTCTCCTTTCTCCCAGAGCTGCCTCTGTGTTAGGGAAGTCTTTTGTTTGAAAACATTAATGCTAAGTAAGACATTCATTTTATTTAGTAAACTTTCAATGAATTTTTGTAAGCTTCCTAACACTGCTAAGTGGTATTATAGGGTGGTTCAGTGAAGTACTTAAAACTAGTTGGATTGTGAGTGTAAAACAGTCAAAAGTATTTTCATTGAAACTACTATTTAAATCATACTACAATGCTTATGTTTACAAATGCTTCCCAATATTCTGTTGTAAAATGTAGTTAATACAGGTAACTTTCACTATGGGTTCAATTTTCAACTCTTACGTTAGATAAGATGTGTTGCCATTATAACATTTAAATGACTTTCATTCTGAGTTTTGCACTGTTAAAATGTGTCTCAAGACTAAACTTTGTAATGTGTTACATTTTAGGTCAGAAGACATGTCTTCATCTACATGGCATCTTTCCTTACCTCTATGTGCCATACGATGGTTATGGACAGCAGCCAGAAAGCTATCTTTCTCAGATGGCATTCAGTATCGACAGAGCACTTAATGTGGCTTTAGGCAATCCATCTTCCACTGCTCAGCATGTGTTCAAAGTGTCATTAGTATCAGGAATGTAAGTATATGATAAAATTTCTGTTTGTATTTCTATTGCTATTCTATTTAGAGGAAAACATCTGATTGAAATATACTCTGTTCATATTTCTTTTTCTTATAGTCTAATGGAACAGTGAATTTCTTGCTGTTAACTTTCTAAAGTAAATTTTGATTGCAGTGAAAAATAGAGATGGTCAACAGTGATTTTTGTTTTAACATCTTCCATTTCTTTGCTTCCTAGAACAGTAGAAATTCATGGAATTCATTCAGCAAATATTTATTAAGTACCTTTGCTGTGCTAAACATTGTTCTGTGTGCTTGGGATATATTGCTGAACAAAACAAAGATCCCTGCCCCCCATGAAGTTTACATTCTAGTGGTGGGAAACAGATAATAGCCCATTCATATAACATGAAATAAATTTACTTATTTGCTATAGGATAATTAGTGCTATAGAAGAGAAGAAGATGTAGAGCAGGATAAGAAGGATCAATAGCGGTGGGGTAATCAGGGAAGGTTTCCTGGTAAGTGACATTTGAGCAAAGACCTGAAGTAGGTAAGGGAGTAGGAACAGAATGGAGGCCAGGTGGCTGGAATGGAGGGAGTAAAGGAGAGTAAGATGAAATGAGGTTAGACAGATATGAGAGAATGGAAATCATGAAGGTCCATGGTTCTCAAACTATGGTTTCCATACTTTGGTTTCCAGTATCACCAACATTAACTTTACCTGGTTTGACAGCCAGGAGAATGTACCTCTCAAATCTCCAAATACAGGGAGTATGATTGAATGGCCTCAGCTACTGCATGCTTCAATCCAATCCATCACTCCAAAGCAGCTGAAGCTGCTTTCCATAGGTTATTCTTACCCAATGACTGAGTGTGGCAAGGATCCTAAGGCAGGTCTGTTCCTGAGAGTCTCTTGAAAACTCTCCCAACAACGTTGGTATACTTTACTTAAAATCGTACTGCAATAGAAGACACTTCAGAATCCTCCATTCGTCTCTCCTTTGCTTGGGATCAGGTCTGGTGACTGTTCCAGCCTCTTCTGGCTCCCTCATTTTCTTTCACAGGTGTTTTCCCTAATAAATTTCTTACACATTTGGCATTTACTTCTCAGAGGACTTAAATACATTTTTGGGTCCCACCTCAGACCTACTGAATCAGAAGCTCTGGTAATAGGGCCCAGCAATTTGTGTTTTAATAAGGCTTTCTGATGATTCTGGTGCATGCTAACGTTTAGAAATCATTGCAATAGGCTATTCTAAGGACTTTGACTTTTACTCTAAGCTATTGTATGATTTTGAGCAGCCAGTGTCTGACTTGAACTTGAAACGATTACTTTAGCGACTGTGTTAAGAATAGATTAGAGGCCTGGTGTGGTATCTCACGCCTGTGATCCTGGCATTCTGGGAGGGCAAGGTGGGAGTATTGCTTGAGCTCAGGAATTCAAGACCAGCTTGAGCAAGAGCAAAAGACCTCATCTCTACAAAAAATAGAAAAATTAGCCGGGTGTGATGGCACGCACCTGTAGTCCCAGCTGCTCGGGAAGCTGAGGCAGGAGGATTGCTTGAGCTCAGGAGTTTGAGGTTACAGTGAGATATCATGATGCTACTGCATGCTAGCTGGGGTGATAGAGCAAGACTCTGTCTCTTTAAGAAAAAAAAGAATAGATTGAAGGGGGACAATGGTAGAAGCAGGAAGAGCATTTAGGACTCTGTTTCATTAATCTGTATAGGAAAATATGGTGGCTTGAACTAGGGGAGTAGCAGGGAAGTAATGGTGTGAGGTACTGAGCTTCTGGGTCTATTCTGAAGGTTGAATCAGTAAGATTTGCTATCAGATTGGATGACAGTTGTCAGAGAGTCAAGGATGCCTATAAAATTTTGAGTCTGTCCTTCTAATAGGATAGAAGGTACAAGTGGAGCAGATTGGCAGGAAAGATTTGGAGGTCATACTGGAACATTTGAGGGTTTTTTTTATGTCTGCATGAAATCCAGGTAGAGACCTTAAATTTGTCTGCTTTCCTCTACCTTAATCTAGGCTTTCCTCTGGACCACTATAGTACCCTTTTGATTGAATTCCCTTTTTCTATTCTTGTCTTACTCCAGAGCAGCAAAAGTACTCTTTCTTATACTGTAAATTTTAAAATCATTTAAAATCCTTGAGCAGCTTGATAGTGTTCATAGAATAAAATTTAAACTTCTAACCACAGTTTATGTGATCTGACCTCTGTCTACATCTGTAACTTTGTTTACTGTGTTCCATCCAGAAACAGTGGTCTTTGAGTTGCTCTGATACGCCAAAATCTTTCCCACCTAAATTCTTTATACATGCAATTTCCTTTTCTTGAGTGTTATACCCTTTTCCAATCCTTCAAATCATTGACCTCTTCAGAGTTTTCTTTGACTATCTCACTTAAAATAAGGTATTTTAAGTAGGTTATTATTATTATTCTGTATCAGCCCAATCTTTGTTTCCTTTAGCACTTAATATGGTTTATAATTATTTTAATTTTGTTTATTTACTAAATTTTTGTTTTTCTCCCACTAGCATGTATGTATGCTCCATGAGAAAAAGGACCGTGTTTGTCTTGTTTATCATTATATCCCTAGCACTTTGTATGGTGTGTTGGGCACTTAGTAGGTATAGCTCAATAACTATTTGGTGGAATAAATGAATGAGGTGAAAGTTCACACTCATCCTATGACAGCAATAATTATGTTAGAAATAATCATGAACTTTGTCTTACAATTTTTTTATTCTTGATAGTTTCCAAGAACTTTCCTAAACATAGTCTCATTTTAAAGTTGGATCTCCAAAGCTCAGTGAAATGGTCACCAATCTTTCTATATTTTTTGGTATGTATTTGTTAAAGGCATTGCCACATTCTGGAGAGAAATTTACTTACAAATCTGGATACATGAGGGTAAAAGATGAGCTGTTCAATCTAATTTTTGGTTGCCAATCTTTTTTTTCTTCTAATTAAAAAAATTTTTTTTCTTACCTAAATCCCTTTTTTCCTTACCATCCATTCTACCTTCTCTGATTCCTTTACTCCTTCAATTTTTACTACTTTAAAGTGAGTAAAGTTGTATTGTATCTAGCTACCGAATTAAAATTTGTACAAGGTTTAACTCTGTTCTTCCTAGCTTTTCACTATTCTGTGACTGTGTTAAGAGATAAGACCATGACCTCAGGCTAATTTCAGGGATTCCTTGCCACTCAGCTACCATGATTCTAGGCAATGCCCCATAAAGAGAGTCTCAGTTCATCAGAATTAATTAGCTGAGATTTTTCAACATCCATGCTTATTTTCCTCCCTATTGACATATTAAAAAACTAACTCTAAATATGAGATATATTTTAAGCATAAAACATCTATTTTCAAACTCTATTCTACTTTTTTTCCTCTCAAAGAGTCTCTCTGATGAGGAATTTTGTTGGCAAAATCAGCTAAAGCTAATAACAGGAGGTAAGGGTTGCAGGTAAAATTGCACAGAGTCTTTCTTGGCCAGAAGCAGAAAACTGAATGTATAGAATTTCTATGCCATATTTTAGGGCAATAGATATGAAAACAGAATCCCAGCTTTATAAAGAATTTCAGAGGTTTAATAGTTAAGACTTATAATCATGTTCTAAAACTATGAGATTCTAATTGTAAAAGATTATTTGTTTTTTTTAACAGTCCTAAAGATTGTTAACAAAACCAAAGAAAAGATAACATAGACCCACAAATGCAGATTTAATTCTTTTTTTTTAATTTATTTATCTGGCTAAAGGTAACCCATGTCTCCAGACAGAGAGCTACATTTATATATATGGAAAATGCCACACAAGGAGGGAGGGCTATAAATAGAGTTGAATTTTGCCAGTGAGAGAGAATGAGATCATTTATATAATGTTTCTTTCTTTCATCCCTTCCTTCATGGCAACAAAATGGGGCAAACAGCAGCAAACTAGACAGGAAGTGGTAAGTGTTATAGAAAGTAAAAAAGTGTAGGGTAAGAACGATGGTCAGAGAAAGCTTTTCTGAGGAGGTAAATTAAGCAGAGATCTGAATGAAGATTATTAAAAGCAAGCCATGAAAAAGTTCACAGCAGAGCTTTCCAGGCAGAGGGAATAGAAAGCTACAAGGGATCAAATTAGAAGGGCTGAAAGGTTTAACATGGCCAGAAGAAAAGAGAAGAGTGGTTTGAATTAGGATTGGAGTGAGAGGCAAGCATGAGATGATGAACCTTTTAGACCTTGGTAAATAGTTGGATTTTTTAACAGAAATTTCTTTCTAGCAATCATACCAATGGCTTCAAACAACTTTTTAAAAAGTTGTTTAAATATACCCCAAATAATGATTCTGCTACCAAATTAGTCCTTTATTTGATATCCTCCATTCAGACATTACAGAGAGAGATGATGTCCTATTGAGAGTAAATTCTATCTAGTGCCAGTCAAAAGGGGAGAATATTTTTAAAATGAAGAATGATCGGGTTTATTTAACCATTTTTTAATTCATTTTTATTTGCAAGTAAAGTAGGACATAGATAACCACTTATTTTTTATTTATTTAGTTAGTTAGTTAGTTAGTTTTGAGGCAAGGTCTCACTCTGTCACCCAGGCTTGACCATTTATTTACAGACCAACTGAGGCAGATACAAAGCCTTTTATTTCATCTACAGATTCATATATTTATATATTAGATGTCATATATATATTATATATTTTTATATATTGTTTCTAATTACACATCTTTGAAAATGGTGATCTACATATCAAAGGTAGTAGTATGGTTTCAGATCCTCCTGAAAATGAGACCCCAGCTTATTTCATCTTGCATTGAGGATTTCTTTCCCTGTTGTGTGGTCTTTTGCTTCTCCCTTTCTTCATTCCAGATGATGCCCTGAGAAGAGACCCAGCCACAGCATAATTAGGGTCCATAAGAAAGTCCATGGTCTTTTTCAAACTCTAAAGTTTCTGTCTACACAGTTTTCACAGGCTACATTTGGTATGGGTATGTGTTAAAGGCTTATCCATATCAATTGCTGAAATGTGTGCTATGTGTCTGTACATATATAATATGTAAACCGTCTCTGCCTATTTAACTTGTGAAACTAATAATAAACAGAGCTGCATAAGGAAAGTAATATAAGTGTTGGTGAGGAACTTCAGTTTTTGACAAAAAATGTCTGTAAGAGTAAAGAGAAAAGAGGCACTTAAAGAGTCATGATGATTGAGATTAAGGTATAAGTGGTTTGCTGCTCCTTTTTGTCTATAGTTTTTTCAAAGTGGTGTTATTTTGACATTTTTTAAAAGCTTCAGTATTAACCTGTGGTAGGTGTAATTGAAAGGATCTTGGTTTATTTTAATTGTTTAGGTTTTGGATAATATTAAATATAAATAAGATTGAATTCAGCCTGCTGAGGCAGGCAATAAGTTGCATTATTTCATCCCTAAATGCTGAAAATAATTTGAAATATGTTTTTCTTATATTTCAGGCCTTTTTATGGTTATCATGAGAAGGAAAGACACTTTATGAAGATCTATCTTTACAATCCTGCAATGGTGAAAAGGTACAAAGATAAAGGAAACCAATGTGAATAACTATCACTTAAGTATTTTAGTAATAAATACTTAAGAAAAATCTAGATGAAAAGCCTGTATAGTTTGTAGCATTGTTAAAGAAAGAGACCAGAAAATAGAGATGAATGTGTATAGAGAGAAACACGTGGCGTGGATTCTAGGAAGGATATTTTAGAGGTGGAGGCCCCCAACTGCTTCTTTCCAGTCTTAGATTTAGAGAGTTTGTAGAAAGAGGTATGGAGAGATGATGGCTGCCATGCATGATGTTAGTGCCCTACTGGTCAGACAAGATGTTCAGTACTAAGAGAAACTTGCTCTTTAATTTCAAAACAAGGAGAAATGTGTGAGAGTGGGGCCAGAGTGAGAGGGCTTCTGAGATCTCAGAATCCTTTTGACTCTTTACTAGAGGTTAATTGAAATTTTATATCCTGGGTTTTTTTTATTTGTTTTGTTTTTGGTTATTTTTTCCTTCCCTCAGTCAGTCTCTATGCCTCTAGCATATTCTCTGAATCATCCTGAAGCCCAGGTTATTGAGGGCAGGAAGGGCACATATACAGAAGATTTTAATCAAACTTTAAAATTCAAAACAAGGATTTTCACTGTATGTAGTGACTAGGGTAAAAGTGGCCTTGGAGGAGTGCTGAGTATTGTTTTTTTGGGAGGTCCTCTCTGCCCGGACGTACTGGGTTCCAAAAAGTAACTTTGGTAAAACACAAATTGAATGTTTCCCCATCATGAATTAAGGTATAACTACCAAGACATGAGGTTCACTCTGGATTAAATCAGTTAGCACTTCACAGACTCTCAGCCCTAATCCCATTGGTTATTCCCTTCTCTGAGTAACCAGTGAAAACTAGTTTTCCTATAGCCTGCCCCTGACCCTACCCAAAATAACTTCTGCTATGTAGGGTACCAAAATAACTTTGCAGAATAGGCACTTACAGACAGTGATGTTTCTTATAGCAGTTCCCTTCTACTCACACCTTCTCATATTCATGGAGTACAAAAGAGCAATCCCTGTGGACTCTTTTACCCTCTCTCACACGTATAAATTGGTAAGAGAGTAAACGTTGGTTAATTTTTCCTTTCTCAAGTTGTACTGGAGTGGGAGCCATGACTAAAAGTTGTGTTAAGTCTTTTGTTAATATAAATAACCTATAAATTATAATTCTACTTAAGTATAGATATAATCCATTTTTTCCTTACAACTGTAGCAGTTGGATGCTTATTAAACTATTCTCAATAAGTTTATATAGTCAACTTATGGCAGTGTCCATCTAAAATCCCTGATTTATTAATGGATTCATTCATTTATTCATTTTTTATAAATATTTATAAAGTACCTACATTATTTGATGCTCTGTGAAATTGCTGAGTAGATACAATTAGCAAAGTTTGCATGGGTCCTGCCCTCAGGTAACTTATAACAAGTAGGGGAGACAGGCAGTGAAGAAGAAACCTAAACATATAAACAAAAATTGTCATACATGCTATGACGTGAGAATAGGAGTTGAGTGAAAGAATAGGAGTTGAATGAAAGAAATACTTCCTCCTTTTTTGTTATTTTTTATTATACTGTTATATGTTCATCGTTTGCATTATAATATTTGATTAATACTTAGTATAGTGGTTAAGATCCTTGACTCTGAAACCAAATTGCCTACATTCAAGATTTGGCTCTGCTACTTACTAGCCAGGTGACTTTAGGCAAGATATTTAATCTCTCTGTGCTTTAGCTTCCTCATCTTTAAATAGGGTTGCTGTTGGTACATGTTGTTCTGATGATTAAATGTATTGATATCTGTAAATCACTTAGAACAGTGCTTGGCACATTTTAATTGCAGTCTAAGTATTGGCTGTAGTATACATGTAAAACGTTAAAGTGCAACTTCTGGACCTCACCCTTACTCTTAACTCTCTTCCCTAGAGACAGTCACTTTCAGGGTTTGGTATATGTCCTTCTATTTTTTTATACATACATAGCTTCATATACGCACGTACTCTCTTTTTAAAATTTCCATATAATGTTGGTATTACATTAGGATGTAATCTCCATAATAGCAAAGATTTTTGTCTACTGTGTTCACCGTTGTATCCCCAGAGCTTGCAATAGTGCCTGGCACATAGTAGTCCATAACTATTTGTTGAATGAATGAATGAACACGATACATATCATTTGGGGACTAGCCTCTTGATTCCTCTACTTACTTATTTCCTGTGATCTTTACTTCCATTCTTAAACTACCTACTCTCTTGACTATACCCTGGAACTTGTCCTACCTCTGAGATTTTAAATGCAAATATCTTGGGTTTTGACTACAATCTTCTATCTTTCTTTAAATAATTTTTGAGGTGTAATTTACATGACAACAAAATTCACATATTAAGTGTGTATAATTCAAGGATTTTTTGTAAATTTACTGAGTTGTGTACCTATCACTATAATTCAGTTTTAGAACCTTTTCATGGCTTCAATAACATCCTTTATGTGTGGTTTTTGTTTCTTTTTTATCTTTTTAACTCTGTTTCTGAGTTATCCTACTCTACTTGTTTTTAGGCTTCAAACCCCTTGTCCCCATATTACTGCCCCATTTTGTAGACTTCTCTCTCCAATCCATCTTATATTCCATTCTTTATCCACCCTTCTGTCTTCCAGATAAAACCATCAATTCTGAGTTAATCCCTTTATTTATTTCTCTCTACTAAGCCCTAATTCTGATTACTACAAGATAAAAAATAGTCACAGATTGATGCCACCATAAATTCATGGTCTTCAACTTCTCCTGAACCCTTCCCTGCCTTCCTTTACTTCTCCTTTTGTCTAGTTAATTATCTCCTTACCATCTCCAGCGTCTATTCAAATGTTAAATTCCTGCTGAGCTCTTGCCTTCTTAATTTATAGAGAAAATAGAACCCATCATTCCAGAACAGTGGTTTTCAAAGTATGAACTGGGGATTTCCGAAACCCTTTCAGGGGATCTCTATGGTCAAAATTATCCACGTACTGAGATGTGATTTGCCTTTTTCAGTGTGTTCACTGATAGTAACTTAAACTGCTAGCACCTTGTGTGAAATCAAAGTAATGGCGTCAAACTACTAATCATTGTATTTTCCACCAATTAGCACTCACCACTAAAAAAAAGAAAAAAAGCTGGTTTTACTTAAGAGTATCCCTGAAGACAGGGTAAAAAAAAACTTAATTTTATTGAATCTTGACCCTTGGGTATACATCTTTGTAATATTTATGTGACAAAATGAAAGCAAGCATGAAACACATCTGTGTGCTGAAGGACTATGATTGTCTCAAGGAAAGAAGCTCTTATATGATTGCTTTTAGTTGCAAGCTGAACTAGCTACCTTTTTTTTTTTTTTTTAATGGGACACCATTTTTACTTGAAAGAATAGCTGATAAACAAAGTTCTAGTGATTTGTGTATTTGGCAGATACATTCTTGAAAAGGAACAAAGTGAGACTGTCAGTTCGAGGAAAACAACTCTTAGTATTTTGTTGCCAGTTATAAAATTTGAGCTTTCAAGCAAACATTAGAATTTTGGAAAACTTTATTTGCTACTGTGAACTTAAAAGCTTTCTATTACATAAAGATGTTTCTGATGAGATAGATGATGCCAACAAAGATGATTTTCATATTGTTTAATGAACATTTAAAAGATCTATATAACTTAGTAGATTCATATTTTCTAAATGACCAATGCAAGACCTAAATCATCATACATGGGTAAAAAATATTCAAAGTGTAAGATAGACCAATAGATTTTAATATGAGAGTATAAAAAGTTCATTGATTTGGTTTTAGATTGTACATTACAGCTAAGAAAGTGCACTTTCTTGAAGAAATTGCACAGAATATTGGCAATTATCTGAAAAGGCCTTTAAATTATTCTTCCTTTTTCCAACTACATATGTATATGAGGCTAGATTTTCTTCATATGCTTCATCCCAAGCAATATATTGCAACAGATTGCAGAAGCAAATGTGATAATCCAGCTGTCTTCTGTTAAAAAAGAGATTTGCAAACATAAAACAATGCTTTTTCCTCACTAAGTTTTTGTTTTGGAAAATATAGGGTTTTCCCCCCATAAAAATGTTATTTATGTCAACATATAATGAGTTTATTGTTATTGTAAAATTATTTTAAAAGATTTTGTTTTACTTTTCTAATATGGTAAATATCAGTAGATATAAGCTACATAAACAAAAGCTCTTTAGTGTCCTTAATAAATTTTTAAGAATGAAAAAGGGTCCTGGGACCAAAAATTTTGAGAACCACTGAAATAAAGCTCTCTTAATTTCCTATCAAAGGCTCTTAGACTGTATTCACATTCATCTTGTCCTCCTCCCTGCCTATTTAGTGAAAGAGATTTACTTCCCTCACCTCCAAGGCTCAAGATCCATCTTCTTTGACCTTTTCAAGGACCTCTTCCATCTATCAGTTATCCCCATCTTCCTCTCCTGCACCATTTAAATATTAATAAGAGTCACACACATTCATGTTCACAAACATACCATTCTCTCATCTCGCCATTCTCCTTGAAGGATTTATACTTGTGTATCCAATTTCTTACTTCCCATTCACTCTTTAACTTACTCCAATATGGCTTCTACCCCAACCATTCCACTGCAATTGCTTTCACTAATAACCTCCTTGTTGCTAACTCTGATATTTTGTCCATACCTTTTGACCTAATGGTAATGCTTATGATACCTTAAAGCAATCTCAAATGTTGGCTTCTGTGATATAAACCTCCTTTAGGCTTCCTCATACCTATCTGATCATTCATGTTTCTGCCATTTTGTTGGTTCCTCTTTTGACATCTATGGTTGTTTCTTAGGGTTCTGTGTTAGACTTTCATCTTTTCCCTCTATACTTTCTCCTCTCTCTGTAGCCTTATCTATTCCCATGGTTTGGCTTGGTTTTGTTGTTTTTGTTAATCTTTATGTATTTGACTCCCAAATGTGTATCAATAGCCTAAATTTCCCTCTAGAGCTCTTAATCAGTATTTCAAACCATTTACTGTATAAATAGAATAGCACACCATGCTTAATAGTTAGGGCTCACAAGTCAGAGAAAATTTGTTTTGAATCTTCCACTTTTTATTTGTGTGAGTCTTGATGACTTTTTAAATCTAAGATTCAATTTCTTTATTTGTAAAATGGGGATGATAGGAACATAGGTTTGTAATGAGGATTACTTGAGATTAAACATTTAAAACACTTAGCACTTACCGCTTAGCAGTATCCAGTATATAGTGTTCAAAAATATGTTAGCTACCTCTGTTGTGTTAATAAGATTATTCTTATCCTCATCTTTATTATCATTCATTTCTAATATTATCATAGAAATCTGCCTGGATACCCCACTATATGTAAACTCTACTATACGTATATATAAGGATAAAGCTGAGTTTATCCTTATTCCCCCTCCAAAAAAACTCCGAACAAACCTGTTTTTCTTACAACCCTACCCCTATTTCAATAAATAGCACCACGAACCAGCTGCTTAAGCAGGAAATCTAGGTATCAATTCTCAACTCCTGTTCTACCTCACTCTCCATATCTAGTCAGTCATCAAGGCCTGTCCATTTTATCCCTTTAATGTCTCCCGAATCAATACATTTCCGTGATCTTTGTTACAGCTACCATCATCTTAGTTTTTCCACAATAGCCTACTCACTCCCTACCTATAGTCTTGTGCATTCTCTACTAATCTGGTCATATGACTTTCCTGGTATTCACTTCTCAGGCAAATTCCACTACCCTTTAGATGTCTTAATAGGCTCTGAATGATCTGACTTCTCATTACTTCTCTAGCCCCACGTCTCACCACAGCCTCTGACACTAGGTCACAGTCTTACTTAGTGGTTTCAGTTCCTAAATAAGCTGTGTTTTCTCATGACTCTTTACTTGTGCAATTTTGTTTACATAAAATACTCTTCCCTCACTTCAGACAAAAATAATTAATAACTCTAGTTCATCATTTAGTCTCCTGTTTAGAGACTTCCTCCAAGAAGGCTTTGCAGAAACTACCGCTGCACCTATATCTGATTCTAGATGTTTAATGTACTTCTGTATAGTACTTACTATGCTATGTGTAATTGGCTATTGTTTATATTCCCCATCATGAAGGAAAAAAAAAAACCTCAGGAAAGAAAAATAATAAAATGGTAACGGTTACTCTGGGGGGATTATGAGTAATATTTCCTTTTCCTTTTTTGAATATTTAATCTTTTCACAATTTTTTTTTATTTTTATTTCAGGATATTATGAGGGTACAAACATTTTGGTTACATTTTATGCCTTTGCCTCACCCAAGCAAGGGTTAGAGGCATGCCCTTCCCCTCTACAATGCTCACCATGTTCTTTAGTTGTGAGTTTACCCCC
>NW_012143745.1:468195-476416 GCF_000956105.1 Propithecus coquereli | reverse complement strand
ATTCAGAACATGCTGCTTACTTTAAAACTTGATTTAAGCTTTTAATTACTAACAAAATACAAATTTCCACTAAAATTGAAATACAAATTTTGTGCACTCATATCTGTTTTCTTCTCTATGTTTGTGTAATCATTGTTTCATTTAACATTTTAGGGAACATAATTTTATGATATAACTTGTTTTTTCTAATTTAGGATATGTGAACTTTTGCAAAGTGGAGCCATAATGAATAAATTTTACCAGCCTCATGAAGCACATATTCCCTACCTCCTACAGCTCTTCATTGACTACAATCTTTATGGAATGAATTTAGTAAATCTGGCTGCTGTCAAGTTCCGAAAAGCAAGAAGGAAAAGTAAGGTTAATTAAGCTTTGAAACCAGTGTTATATAATCAATGATTTATAAAATAATATTAAATATGTATTTAGAAAATAAGTTATGTGACTAAAGAATAAAAAAGAACATATGCAAAGTGGGATTAGAGATTATCGGGAAAAACATCTCAGGAAAAATTTGGGAGAGAGCAGCTTTGTGAAGATTAATTCACATATCATACTATTTACTCATTTAAATAGGAAAATTTGATGGCTTTTAGTAAACAGGCATACCTTGGAGGTATCGCAGGTTTAGTTCCAGATCAGATCACCTTTACATTGCTCAGAAATTGATATGTATTGTGATTTTTTTTAACCTCAAACTTTGTTACTTTTCATATTTTAGGTGTAGTATATGATGTATTATTAATACACTTTCAGAAATCTCTATGGTTGTTACAGCCACGTTACTTATAGTCACTTTCCAGGTGATGTGAATAGCTACAGGTTAACGGAGATGTTGGTCCCTCAGCACTCCAAATACAGAACATTCCATCATCCTGAAAGAAATCCTGTACCCGTTAGCAATCACCCCCAAGCTTCCCATGCCTCCTACCCCTAAACAACCGCTAATCTACTTTCTGTCACTGTATATTTGCCCAATCCTGCACATTTCATATAAGTGGAATCATATAATATGTGGGGTTTTTCTCTACTTAGCATAATGTTTTTAAAGCTCATCAGTGTTGTAGCATGTATCAGTATTTCATTCCTTTTAATGGACAAATAACATGCCATTGTGTAGTGGATATACTACGTTTTGTTTATACCTTCATCAGTAGATGGACATTTTGGGTTGTTTCCATCTTTTGGCTATTATAAACAATGCTGCTGTCAACATTCATGTACAAGTCTTTGTGTAGCCATATTTTTTTTTTTTTTTGAGACAAAGTCTTGCTCTGTTGCCTGGGCTAGAGTGCCGTGGCATCAGCTCATGGCAACCTCAAACTCCTGGCTTTAAGCAATCCTCTGCCTCAGCATCCTGAGTAGCTGGGACTTCAGGCATGTGCCACCATGCCCGGCTAATTTTCTCTGTATATTTTTAGTTTTCCAGCTAATTTCTTTCTATTTTTAGTAGAGACAGAGTCTCACTCTTGCTCAGGCTGATCTTGAACTCCTGACCTTGAGTGATCCTCCTGCCTCGGCCTCCCAGAGTGCTAGGATTACAGGCGTGAGCCACCGCACCCGGCCAGTGTGTAGCCATGTATTTTTGTCTCTCTTGGACTTATACCTAGGAGTAGAATTTCTGAGTCAAATGTTCTACTATCTTTTGCTTTTTATTCTCATTGGATTCCTTCTACTTCTCTTAAAACAAAATGAAACTAATATTTTTCTTCCAACCCTAATGTCTTTTCTAACTGCCATTATCTTTTCTTTTCCGTCACTGCCAAACTTCTTGAACCAGAGGTTAGCTTTTTCTTTTTTCTTTCTCTTCTCTCTCTCTTTTTTTTTTTTTTTTTTCAGTTTTTTAGTTTACCAGCTATTCTCTTGTGGTTTAATTCTTTCTGTTTCTTCTACTGTACCCAAACTGTACTCTGAAAAGTCATGAGGAAGGATTTTTTGTTTCCTTGAATAATGGGCTAGGTTGTTGGGATCAACCTTCCTGCTAAAAACAATTTAAAGTCCATGTAAAATTGAAAGAAAAAAGTCTTAAATGTATCAAAGAGTTTACAAACAGTAAAGAAGTACAGGCCAAAAGGGAATAGAGTGCTGAAAGCAACCTCCTCTGAGGACATTTGCAAATCCTGGAACATTTAGAATCTTCTTTGAGACAACCCTACCAGGTGAGAGAGACAGAAAGCAAAACCTAGGTCCTGCCTGGCAGGTCAGAACCCTCCGCAGGGTAGGATGGGTCCTCAAATAGGTATGCCCTTCAGCTGAGCACAAACTGGGAAGTGGAACACCTTTGAGATATTTCTTCAGTCCAGTTTGAATCCCCTGGAACCAAAAGAGATTCCCAAAGTATAAAACTTGAGCTGAGGGGATACTGATTTGGAAATACAGTCAGGTCTGGCAGAAAAAGCAAATGAAAATCTTCCCTAGAGGAAATTATCTTTATTATAGGTCTCAAATTATACCTAAAAGTAAAATTTCAAGTGTAATATGTTCAGCACACAATTTAGAATATACCGGATACAAAAGAACACTAACCTCCATGAGTAAAACCTAGCAAACACACACATATACCCTAGACCTGCAATAAATTACAGATAACGGAATTAAATGCAAATTGAAAACTGCATTTAAATATTTATCAAATGGTCATGCTATTTGCAATGCTCTATTGTACAATGTTGTATTCACTAATAGTTTTGTTTGGTCTCTCTAACATGCCATTAATATCCTTATATGGAACAACTTAGATGCAATAAAACTTTTTTTTTTTTTTTTTTTTTTTTTTTGAGACAGAGCCTCACTCTGTTGCCCTGGCTAGAGTGAGTGCCATGGCGTTAGCCTAGCTCACAGCAACCTCAAACTCCTGGGCTCAAGCGATCCTCCTGCCTCAGCCTCCCGAGTAGCTGGGACTACAGACATGTGCCACCATGCCCGACTAATTTTTTTCTATATATTTTTAGTTGTCCAGATAATTTCTTTCTATTTTTTAGTAGAGACAGGGTCTCGCTCTTGCTCAGGCTGATCTCGAACTCCTGAGCTAAAACAATCCGCCCGCCTCGGCCTTGCAGAGTGCTAGGATTACAGCCGTGAGCCACCACGCCGGCCTAAAACTTTTTTTAAAAAGAGAATGTTTTGTGGTGACAATTTATATTAATTATTAGATTTTTATTTTAAATACACAAAGATTGAAGCATTGAGACCAGCATGTTCCTCCCTTTTAAGTAGACCAAAATAATTCATTTGTTCATAACTAATTCTTCTAGATAATAACCTGAAGTTTAGATGACAATTTATAATTTACTAAATGCTAATTTTTCTTATCTCTTCAATCTCTTAGAATAGTTTAAAATCCCCATAGCAAAACAAATTATGGGAATGAATAGCTCTCCCTTGGTCCTTAGGATCCCCAAGAGGGAAATTATCTAATGAAGGATGAGGTAAGGTTTGGCCTTTTCTCCATGGAGACTGAAAAGGAAAGAAAGAGGGAAGATAAAATAAAAGCAGGAGAGAGACAAGTGCCCGCTGCCTAACTTCCTTCCCTACAGGGATTATAGCCTCCTAGTTATCCCCCATCTCAATGAAGGCTGTATTATTTCATCTCTAGGATTTACTCCTTTTTTACAGTGTAGATATTTTTAAGAGTAAAGGATTAAGGAGTCCCATTACCCAGTTTTAAGACTTAGTGTAAACCACAGTAATCAAGACAGCATGGTACTGGTGAAAGGATGGACACATAGACCAATGGAATAGAGTAGAGCCCAGAAATAGACCTATATTTGAAATAGCCTCTAATTTGTCCATTATACTCAGCTTAACTTTGACAGAGGCACAATGGTAATTCAGTGGAGAAAGGGACAGTCTTTTCACCAATAGTGCTTGAATCATTGGATGTTCATATGCTAGAAAATAAAAATAAGAACCCAGACATAGGCTTCAAACGTTAAATAAAAATTAAAATATTGCACAGACTTAAATGTAAAACTATCAAACTTCTATCAGAAAATAAAGGGGAAATCTGCCCAACCTTGGGTTTGGCAATGAGGTTTTAGATAAAACACCAAAAACATAATCCTTGAAAGGAAAAATTGATAAGTTGGATTTTGTCAAAATTTAAAACTTTGCTCTGTGAAAACAAGGTTAAAAGAATGAAAAAACAAATTACAGACCAGGAGAAACTATTTGGAAATTACATACCTGATAAAGGACTTGTATGTAAAATATATAGGAATTTATAAAAATCAACAATAGGAAAGCAAACAACCTGGTTAAAAATTATCAGAAGACCTGAACAGACACTTCACCAAAGAAGAAGATATAAGGACAGCAAACATGTAAAAAGATGATGTTCAGCATTATGTGTCCTTACAGAAATGCAAATTAAAAGCACAAAGAGCTACCACTATACATGTGTTAGTTTGGCTAAAATTCTAAAGACTAACAATAACAAATGCTGGCCAGGATGTGGAACAATAGCAACTCACTTTCATTGCTGGTGAGAAGGCAAACTAGTGTAGTCACTTTGGAAAACAGGTAGTTTCTTACAACGTTAAGCATAGACTTAGAAGGTGACCCAGCAATTATATTCCTAGGTGTGTTTACCTAAGTGATTTAAAACCTAAGTCCACCCAAACCTGAACACAGATGTTTATAGCAACTTTATTCATAATTGCTAAAAATCTAAAGCAATTGAGATTTCCGCTCAACAGGAGAATGGATAAATTGTTGATACTATTCAGTGATGAAAAGAATAAGCTATGGATTCTCAAAACATGGATTAATCTTTAAAGTATTTTACTGGGTGAAAGAAACCAGACTCAAAAGGCTACAAACTGCATGATTTTATGACATTCTGGAAAAGACAAAACTACAGAAATGGAAAATGGATTATTGGATGCCAAGGATTAGGAGAGAGGGGAGTGTTGACTGCAAAGGGGATATACAGGGTCTTTAGAGTAAAGGAATTCTGTATGGTTCTGGGGTGGTAGAAACATGATTATGTGTTCATCAAACCCATACAACTGTACTTCACTAACCTTAACCAAGTGACGAAGCATAATGTCACCAGTGATGTCATGTAGATATCATGGACCCCCTCATGATATGATTACAAGAGAACTTCACCTCTGTGATATTCTTTCCAAAAAACCCATAAATCCAGTCTAATCATGAAGAAAAACATCAGATGAACCCAGACTGGGGATTGTTCTGCAGGTTACCTCTCAATACTCATGACTTGTCAAGGTCAAGAAAAACAAGGAAAGACTGAGAGGAGATTGGGGAGACATGGCAACTGAATGCAACGTGGTACCCTAGATTGGATCCTGGAACAGAAAGAGGATATTAGTGGAAAACTGGTGAAATTTAAATAAAATGTGTCATTTATTTAAAAGTGATCTGATAAACATAGATTGCAAAAAATCTTCAAAACGCTAGCAAGCCGAATCCAACAACACATAAAAAAAAAAAAATACACTATGAACAAGTGGGATTTATCCCAGGGATGAAAGGATGATTCAACATATGCAAGTCAATAAATGTGATATGTCACATCGACAGAATTAAGGACAAAAACCATACAATCATCTCGGTCAGTGCAGAAAAAGCATTCAATAAAGTTCAACATTCCTTCATGATAAAAACTCTCAACAAATTAGGTATAGAAGAAACATACTTCAACATAATAAAGGCCATATATGACAAACCCACAGCTAACATCATATTGAATGGGGAAAAGCTGAAAACCTTTCATCTAAGAACTGAATAAGGATGCTCACTATCACCACTTCTATTAAACTTAGTACTGGAAGTCCTAGCGAGAGCAATCAGGCATAAAAAGCATTCACATTGGAAAAGAGGAAATCAAATTGTCTCTCTGCAGATGATATGATCTTGTAGGTAGAAAAATCTAAAGACTCCACCAAAAAACTGTTAGAACTGATAAATGAATTCAGTAAAGTTGCAAAATACAAAATCAGCATAAAAAAATCAGTGGCATTTCTATACACCAATAAGGAACTAGCTGAAAAGAAACCAAGAAAGCAATCTCACTTGCAATAGCTATGAAATTTAAAAATTCCTAGGAATAAATTTAACCAAGGAAGTGAAAAGTCTACACAAGGAAAAACTACAAGACACTGATGAAAGAAATTGAAGAGGACACAAATGGAAAGACATCCCATGCTTCTGGATTGGAAGAATTAATACTGCTAAAATGATCATACTACCCAAAGCAATTTACAGATTCAATGCAGTCCTTAACAAAATACCAATGATGTTCTTCACAAAAATAGAAAAAACAATCCTAAAATTCATATGGAACCACAAAAGAACCCAAATAGCCAAGGTAAAAGAACAAAGGTGGAGGCATACTATCTGACTTCAAAATATGCTACAAAGCTGTGGTAATCAAAACATAACGATATTGGTATAAAAACAGGCACATCAATGAAACAGAATAGAGAAACCAGAAATAAAAACATGTATTTTCAGCCAACTGATTTTTAACAAAGATTCCAAGAATGTACCTGGGGGGAAGCACACCCTCTTCAATAGATGAGGCCAGGAATACTGGATATCCATATACAGAAGAATGTCTCTCACCATATACAAAAATCAAGCCAAGATTAATTAAAGACTTAAATGTAAGAATCGAAACTATAAAACTGCTAGAAAAAGAAACATAGGGGAAACCCTCTAAAGACATTGGGCTAGGCAAACATTTTATGGCTAAGACCTCAAAAGCACAGGCAACAAAAGGAAAAATAGACAAATAGGACTATATTACACTAAAAAGCTTCTGCACAGCAAAGGACACAATCCAAAGAGTTAAGAGACAACCTATTGAGTGGGAAAAAATATTTGCAAATTCATACAACAAAGGACTAATATCCAAAATAAACAAGGAACTCAACTCAGCAGGAAAATGAGCCACCGCATCCAGCTACTTGAGAGGCTGGCATAGGAGGATTGTTTGAGACCAGGGGTTCAAGTCCAGCCTGGGCAACAAAGACCCCATCTAAAAAAAGTTGGGCTGGGCATGGTGGCTCACACCTATGATCCTAGCACTTTGGGAGGCTGCAGGAGGATTGCTTGAGGCCAGGAGTTTGAGCCTGGACAATGTAAGCGAGACCCCCTCCCCTTCTACAAAGAATTTTAAAATAACTGGGCATGGTGGCATGTACCTGTAGTCCCAGTTACTCAGGAAGCTGAGGCAGGAGGATTGCTTGAGCCCAGGAATTCCAGTTGTAGTGGGCTGTGATCATGCGAGTGCACTGCAGCCTGGACACCAATGTGAGGCCCTAGCTCTATAAATAAATACATAAGTAAGTAAGTTAATCTTGTAGAGGTAGACAGTAGAATGACAGTCACCAGAGGCTGGGAAGGGTGTGAGAATGGGGGAGGGTTGAAGAGAGGTTGGTTAATGGGTACAAACAGATAGAAGAAATAAGTTCTAGTGTTTGATAGCACAGTAGGATACCTATAGTTAATAACAGTATATTGTATATTTCAAAATAACCAGAAGAGAAGATTTAAAATGTTCCCAACACAAGGAAATGATAAATGGTTGCAGTGATGGATAGTGTAAATACCCTTATTTGATCATTACACATTATCTGCATGTATCAAAATAGTATATATACCCCATAAATATGTATAAATATTATATATATTGATTAAAGGGAATCTAAAATTTATGAGTAATAAAATTTAAGAGAATGTTTACCTTTTTTACAAAGGTAATTATATGCAAATTTAAAGTAGAATTTATTTTCTTTTACCTTTTTATTCCTAGGTGTCACATTGCATGCAACTGGATCATGCAAGAATCGGTTATCAGGAAATTCTCTTGGTGGTACTTTATTTCGGTGGGAAGAAGATGAAATACCAAGGTTAGTTAATGCTACAAAGGAAATGAAGATTTTACATATATCCTAATTGTGATCAGAAATTGGTGATTACCATAATTAAATTTTAACCTTTTATTATATTGAATCTTTTTAATCTATAAGTTTATCAAAAAAAAGCAAATCTCGGCCGGGTACGGTGGCTCACGCCTGTAATCCTAGCACTCTAGGAGGCTGAGGCGAGTGGATCGTTTGAGCTCAGGAGTTCCAGACCAGCCTGAGCAAGAGCAAAATCCCGTCTCTGCCAAAAAAATAGAAAGAAATTAGCTGGACAACTAAAAATATATAGAAAAAATTAGCGGGGCATGGTGGCGCATGCCTGTAGT
>NW_012143745.1:459259-467556 GCF_000956105.1 Propithecus coquereli | reverse complement strand
TAAAATAAAAAAATAAATTATTAATCAATAGCTTTATCTACATAAACTCAGAAATTTCTGTCTTGTACCACACAGCATTGCTCAAACTTTCTTGATCCTTTTATGATCAGTTGAACATTCACAGGGTGGTTATGATTTTCCTCTTTTTACTATCCATATCACCTAATGCTTTTGAAGCAGATCATTTTTATGAAGAGTGCAAGTTGGAAAAAGTATTGAGTTAAATGATATTATTTTTATTTTATAATAAGTAAATGTTAATTTATTAATCAATTAAAGATAAACTATCATTAAAATATTTGTTCAGAGCTTGATCTATGTAGTTCAGATCCCAATCCCTAATATGTATTTGACAGAATTTCCCAAGTAATTATAAAATTACTTGGGGCTTTTAATACCTAAAATTAAGAAAGAATCTCATTAAATCATGATATAAATGTTTTCATGACTGGAATATTATATCAGAATGAGTCTTTGACGACTTCAAAGTAACATACCGTGACTTATCTTACCTCTTTATTCTGCCTGTTAGCAGACATCAGGACATTTTTAATAAACATACACGTGTACTTCTTAGTTCTTTCACAGGTACAGTGGAATTGTTTTTACAGTCATGTTGAAATGGTATTAAGTTTAGAAAGAATATAATTTACCACATCAATTTCAAGTTGTAATCAATCCAGGGCAAAGTGACAAACAAGCTCTTTGCTTTTTCTTTCATTTTTTTAAGCCTGTTACACAGTCTCTTTATCTTAACTCTCTAAAGTTGGAACAAATCAATTTGACCCAAGAATTTTTACCTCCTTACTAGATCCCCTAGTTTTCAAAGTTCTACATTTAATAGCCTTTTTTTTTTTTTTGCATTATCAGTTAAATCAAAGTTTATTTGTCATTTGAAGCCATTTTGTAACAAGCATCTTTCTAGTTAGGTCATATTAGTGGTAGTAAAGCTTCACTAATTAGGAGTAAATTTAGGAAAACTTTATGTATTATAATGAAATATTTGAATTTTGGAAAGTTTAGAATCCTTCTTAACCCCATTTTATTACATTTAAGAGTTGTGCAGGCCAGACGCGGTGGCTCACTGGCCGGGCACGGTGGCTCACGCCTGTAATCCTAGCACTCTGGGAGGCCGAGGCGGGCGGATTGTTTGAGCTCAGGAGTTCGAGACCAGCCTGAGCAAGAGCGAGACCCCGTCTCTACCAAAAATAGAAAGAAATTAATTGGACAGCTAAAAATATATAGAAAATATTAGCTGGGCATGGTGGCACATGCCTGTAGTCCCAGCTACTTGGGAGGCTGAGGCAGTAGGATTGCTTGAGCCCAGGAGTGTGAGGTTGCTGTGAGCTAGGCTGATGCCACAGCACTCACTCTAGCCAGGGCAACAAAGTGAGACTTTGTCTCAAAAAAAAAAAAAAAGAGTTGTACAAATTGTAAGGAAAGATATGAATCGGCAAACATGAAATTAGATTATTTAGAATTAGAATGTATGATAAATGTAGGATAGCTGTGTATGTATATTTTATCTCAGATTATCTTGTATTTTTGTCATGCTTATATTAAAATCTATAATTTCATCACATAAATAACAGATAATGTTAAATAGTTTTATCATAAATCAGTACTCTCCAAAATTTTGTTAGTTTCATTTCTATCCCAAATGCCTGCACCTTCTCCTGGGTGCCTTTTTTTTTTAAACAAAGAAATGTTTTATATTTCTACACAAACATTACAAGGGCCGTAGCAAATAGCAAAAAAGCCATAATGAGATGGGGTTGCTGAGTCAGCAGTTCTACTACCCTTACTTGCTAGCTCAGTGTAAATCACTGTGTGTCAGGGACATTCAGGGTCATTTGGCTGAGTGTTAAATCCATGAAAGTCAAGAGTCTACAGCAGTGATCTCAACCCTAGCTACCCATCAGAATGATCTGGAGAGGTTTTTTAAATTATGACCATCTGGGCTGTATCCTCAATGATTCCGATTAGTAGATTTCTTATGTTAAGCTATGAACAGAAATGCTCAGAGAGGCACAATTGTCTGATTACCACTGTATTGCTTATCTTTCATTACTAAAATGAATGATCTACATGTATCTCGTGACGCAAATTTTTTACTCACACTTTTTCTGTCTACTAGAACCAAGTGTTATTTTTTTATATTTTTTTTACAGGCAGGGTCTCGCTCTGCTGCCCAGGTTGGAGTGTAGTAGCATGATCTTAGCTCACTATAGCTTGGAACTCCTGGGCTCAAGCAATCCTCCTGCCATAGTTTCCCGAGTAGCTAGGACTACAGGTGCACACCACCATGCACAGCTAATTTTTCTTATTTTTTTGTAGACACAAGGTCTCACTTTGTTGCCCAGGCTGGTCTCAAACTCCTGGCCTCAAGTGATCCTCCCACCATGGCCTCCAAGGAACTATAGATGTGAGCCACCGCACCTGACCAGATTTTAATTCTGAAAACTATTTCCTTTCCCTAGGAACACCTTCTGTTCTGAATGTCTGTAGTAGTTTTATAATAAGGGCAAGAAAAAGATGTAAATTTCTACTGTGAGATTATATTTTTTGATATTATTGTTTTCCTCCTTTGTCACAAATATGCTACTCCTGGAATAGTTATTCTTGATATTTACAATGTAATTATTTCAAATTACAAAACTTTTTAGTATAAGAAGAAAACTATTGAACATAAACTATTTTATCTGGCACTTCAATTCATGACAAAACTGGTTTTGTTAAATTACGTAAATGAAGAGGACAATCTATATTGAGAATTATTTTTTCAAAAGTGAATGAGATACATTGTGATAGGTTGGCTAATATGTCTCTTCTCTGTCAATGGTAAAAGGATATATGTGTATGAGTTATCTACATATATACACATATTTATTTGAATTGTAAAAATTCTGTGATTCAATAAATAATTTCTAACATTCCATCAAAATTTCCTTAGGGATAGATAGTGGAAAATGAGGTTTTCCTAATATGTTTCTCTTAAAACATTAAAAAATGTTTCAAATCAAAATGTTAATGAAAGATGCTATCACCTGTTTTCAAGTAAAATTATTGATATCCCCTTTCATTTGGTGTCCTTTTTAGTACGAGATCTAGATTTTAGAATGCGTAAACTTGGATCCATACTAGATATTATCTGTTCATTCTGTCAAGCAGGGAAAATTCTGTGATGTCTTCCTAATCTTCTCCTTTGTGGCTCTGTTGAAAAAGAATGCTTTTGATTCAAAGAGCATCAGTGGGAAACAACCCTTTTTAGTTCTTACAAAAATTATATTTGGGAGGCCAAGGTGGGAAGATTGCTTGAGCCCAGGAGTCCAGCCTTGGTGACATATCGAGATTCTGTCTATTAAAAAAGAGAAAAATTAATGACCTTGTAGTGGCCTTACTTTTCCTAGCTATGATCCCACTGTTGAACATTCATGTGATTTATCAATTCTGTAGTTATGAATAATTTTAAAACCTTCCTCAGCTCAGCGATAGTTGAGGGCAGGAAGCACAGTGAGTATCATTTGCCCACTTTTTAGTATGCTCACCTTTCCTTAGCTCTTGTTGCATGCTCTCTCCTCATTTTTTGATTACCGAAGATGTCTCTAGGCAACTGATTTCAGATGTGTATGGTTTTTGATACATCCCTCTACTATCCTATCCCATTCTGCCCTGAGTATGACCACATGCTAAAACATTGTATATGCCTTATATATAAAATATAATGAACCAAAATATGTAAATGTACTGCAAAAGGATCTCAGTAGGGTTGTCAGTGTAATAGGTTTTGTATTTTCATCCTATTTTTCATTTACATGTACATACACAGAATCAATTATGTCAAATAATTGGGAATTAAGTTACTATCATCGGATGTTCTGGTTATGTTTCAGCTAAACAAAACATTGTATAATAAAAGTCTTACAAAATTTGCTCTAACATAATTATTGTGTTTTTTGATATCTTTTTATTACAGCTCTTTAATACTGGAAGGTGTTGAACCACAGAGTACATGTGAATTAGAAGTGGATGCTGTAGCTGCTGACATCTTAAATCGGCTGGACATTGAAGGTACATACAAAATTATTCATAATATATGTTTTTATTTTTTAAAAATTAATGACCAAAGTAGAGTGGAAAAAGTAGGGAAGAAAACATTATTAGAGAACTAAGATATTGTAAAAGATCAATGTAAAATGTTATGAAGATTGTTTCTATACTTCTGATGACACAGTGATTTTTTCATTTACATTTTCTTCATTCATATGAGTAAGCTTGCATAGATATGAAACTAAAGTAAGTGTGACACTAAATAGAATTAGCCAATATAATGTAATGTAATATACTCTGCCTTTTAATTTTTTAATTTTCAGATTATATACCAGGGAAGGGGACTCATGTCTGTTGACTATGCTCAAATGTTTGATATTCACTCGCTGGGTTTTGGGAACCAGTAGGAAGAAAACTAAAAAAGGAGTAACATAAGAAGGTGTGCACAGCTTCCTTGTGTCTCTCATCATGAACTTGCCCAAGCACCCCGAGGCCTGGAGCAAGGGGAACTCTGAGGTGGCCATGGCAGGCCACTGTTGGGTGCCACTGTTGCTGATGCTGTGCACACTTCCTCTCCCGGCTCCAGCAGGCCTGCTGCCCACTCTGTCCCAGAAAAGTCTGAGCCCTTCCCCAATTTAGGTAGGCTACCACATCCTATGAGTCCCCAAGACCTGTTCATCCAGTTGGGCAAAGGTGTTGAGAAAGGCCCTTTTGCTAACAGGGGTGAGAGAAGGGATAGAGAATCTATTTTCAATAAATAGCATCCTAAAAAGAAAAAAAATAGGTTAGGATAGTTTGTCCATTTTATTACACAAGGAAGTTAATTGTTTTTTAAAGGCAATATTTTTTAAAGAAAAGTTTAGATTTTTTTTAAGCAAGTATTTTTCACTTTGACCCTTATGGTATTGAGATATTGTTGTGATTACAGCTCAAATTGGTGCAAACCCTGGTCTACAGGCCATATGGGAAGATGAAAAACAACGGCGAAGAAACAGAAATGAAACCTCTCAAATTAGTCAACCTGAATCACAAGGTATAAACCGAGTAGTACTCTGATGATTTTTTTGAACTAAATATTTTAATGGAAAAGTTTAAGCCATTGAGTTTTTCTCATGATATTAGAGTTTACTTTTCAAATTACCTTAAAATTTTTAATATATTTTTCCTGTTATCATGGCTGTACAACCACTAATTATTTATCTTTACAACTGTCTCCCAAGTGTAACCTATTGTCTCTCTCTCTTCCATGAGAAATTGACATCTTCACTGTCTTTGGTTTTCAGTGCACCTTGTCCTCTTGCCCCATTTTTTTGTTCCTTTATCATCCCCTAGTATGTTCTAGTCTTCTGTATTTCCATATGAGCTGTAGAAAACTCACAGAAGATCATGAATCCCAACTTAGAAAATTCATTATGCTTTGAAAATGTAGCCCATGAAATACTGCCCCTAAATTTTTTTCTGGGTATGTCATATAAACTCTCACTTTGTTCATTATATACAGCTCGGAAAAATATACTCACTTTGTTCATTATATACAGCTCAGAAAAATATACTCGTTTATTATTAAATGCTGCTGCATTCAAAAAGAATTTGAGGAAGCTTAAATAATACCAAGGATACAACAAAATTTTAAAAATAAAAGTAAAAGAATAAGAGACATAATTCAGAAGGCAAATATATTTGAAATACAACAGTAAGCCTGTAATGAAATCCAATTAAAATTTAAAATTTTTCTTATAATGTCTTGGACACTAGAAATGTTTTGATAAATTTTGACTGCCTTTTAAAATTGAATTATTTTATAAGGGGAAAATTTCTAGTTTCAGGGTGTACAATATATTTATAGGTAGAGAACAATGATTTTCTGTTTTAGATTTAGGTTATTATAGAACTTAATCTTGAACCGACTTCAAGTATCTAATTTATAACTTTAATAACAACTATTTCTTTTGTTTGATTCTATAATATGACTACATTTGGGTGGTGGTATATGTGTCTAAAGAAAGATGGGAAATTGCTACCGTTTTAAAAGCTACTTTAGGAAAAAGGAAAATATTTTATTCATTTGCTGTCTACATTTTTTAATGCACTTTTAAAATTCAAAGATCGCAGGTTTGTGCCAGCAACAGAAAGTGAAAAAAAATTTCAGAAGAGACTTCAGGAAATTCTCAAACAGAATGATTTCTCTGTGTAAGTGGTTATTTATTATAGATCTCAGAACTTATTTTATTGCTTTGTTATCTAGTTTGTTATAAAGGATATGTTTTAATTAAGCAGAACATTATCAGGATCTGTGGACTACAGTGATGGATCCCAGGATTTCTCAGCTGAGTTAACGTTGCACTCTGAGGTTCTATCTCCTGAAATACTTCAGTGTACACCAGCCAATATGATAGAAGTCCACAAAGACACAGAATTGAGCAAAGGTAAGATTTTCTTTTCAAATATACAGAAAATGCTACATCTGTGTACTAAACATCTGTGTATTTAGCACTGTAGTATTAATACTTGGTTGAGTTTACTAGGGTTTTTTCCCCTAAGAAATACATTATGGATATAGCAAAAATCCCTCCCATCATTCCATCACCTTTTCTACATCTCTAAAGATAAGCACTATCCTGAAGTTGGTGCAAACCGTTACCATATATTATTTTGTATTTTCTTATATTTGTATGTCTACCATAATACTATTGTTTGAAGTTTTAAATCTTACATAAATGGGCAAGGCACAGTGGCTTAAGCCTATAAACCTAGCACTTTGGGAGGCTGAAGAAGGAGGATCGCTTGAGGTTAGGAGTTCAAGACTAGCCTGAACAAGAGCGAGATCCTGTCTCAAAAAAAAATAGAAAAATTAGCTGGGTGTGATGGGGCATACCTGTAGTCTCAGCTACTTGGGAGGCTGAAGCAGGAGGATTGCTCGAGCCCAGGAGTTGGAGGTTGTAATGAGCTATGATGATGCCACTGCGCTCTAGCCTTGACAACAGAGTGAGACCCTGTCTCAAAAAAATCCAAAAAAAAAAAAAAATTTTTTTTACATGAATGACATCCTACTTGGCATAGATTTAACAACTTGCTTTTTGCATTCAACATTATATTTTTAAGCAACTTAACTCTGGTATAATTTATATAACAAAATTCACTCATTTTAAGTGTATCACTTAATAATTTATAGTAAATTTACAAAGTTGTGCAGACATCTTCACAATCCCCCTTTAGAACATTTCCACCAGCCCAAAGGATTCCTTCTGTTCATTTGCAGTTATGCCTGTTTCTACCTCTAAACCCAAGTAACCACTAATCCACCTTCTTTTCTCTCTACATTTACCTTGTCCTTCAGATACTGTATATTATATAAATGAAAGCAAACAATATATAAATTTTTGTGTCTAGCTTCTTTCACTTAGCATAATACTTTCAAGGTTTATCAATTTGTAGTATCTATCAGTATTTGATTCTTTTTTGTTGCTGAATAGTATTCCACTGTATACCACATTTTGTTAATTCATTCATCAGTTGATAGGTATTTGAATTGTTTTCACTTTTGCCTGTTGAGAATAATGCTGCTATGAGCAATAAAACATGAATTTTAGTATAAATACCTTAAAGAGTTATAAAATAATGGAAATAGTAGCAAATGAAACCAGTTTGAGAATAAACTACAGAGATTACCTTTGCAGAGCAAAAAAAAAAAAAAGAATAACGCTGCTGTGAACATTTGAGTACAAGTCTTTGTGTGGATATATGTTTTCATTTCTCTTGAGTAGATACCAAGGAGTGGAATTAATTAAATTTTATTAAAAACTTCTAAGCTGTTTTCCAAAGTGGCAGCACTGTTTTACATTTCCACCAGCAATATGTGAGGGTTTCTGTGGCTCCGTGTCTTCACTAACACTTATTATTATCTGTCTTTTAATTTTGAACATGTTCATTCATTTTAGCTGCTGATTCGTGTTCCATTTTAAGACTAAATAGTTTTTTCTGTTTCTCTATTCTACAAATGTTAAATGGTTTTCACTTTTGCACTTAATGCTGTCTCTGTTTCCTTGTGGCTCTGTGCAAGAGTTTCTTTACAAGGCCGGGCGCGGTTGGCTCATGCCTGTAATCCTAGCACTCTGGGAGGCCGAGGCGGGCGGATCGTTTGATCGTTTGAGCCTGAGCAAGAGCAAGAGCAAGACCTCGTCTCTACTAAAAATAGAAAGAAATTGGCCAAACAACTAAAAATAGAAAAAATTAGCCGGGCATGGTGG